>NC_050517.1:6337828-6433056 GCF_002922805.2 Oryzias melastigma
AAAAAAAAAAAAAAAAGAAATATATTTTTTTATCACAAATTTCGACTTTTAATCTTGGAAATGTATGAGTTTTTTATAATAAATTTATGACTTTAAATCTTGAACAATTAAATATTTGAATATTATTTGTGAGAAAAAAAAATGTCTTTTTTTTAATTTACGAGATAAATGCATGACTTTAAATCTTGTAAATTTACAAGATAAAAGTACTAGATTTAGCTTATGACTTTTAAAGTCATAAATATACAACTTTATTCTTGTAATTGAACAGTTAGGACCTTTTTCCTGTAAATTTACCAGATTTAAAGTCGTAATTTAAGATGACATTTTTTGGTTTGTAAACTCGCCCTAGTACTCCATCGTATTGATGGACTGGACAAATATCTGATTGTGTCCGCTTATAACTGCATTCAAAATGTGACTAGACCAGAAATACTTCCACTAAACGCCACAGGAAGAAGGCCAAAAGGCTTAAAAGTCTTTTTTAAATCTGGTTTTAGACTAAAAATAAAAGCATGGATCTGGTTGAAGGGACCACCCGGTGGTAACATTTACAGTAAAATTGTGCTTAAAAAATCTCAGATATGTTCATATTTAAAGTCCAACTCTGATCGTCTTTTGATCCATTGCAAAAGTGTTCCACTGGTCTTTTAAATATGATTATGCCGTTGTTTTTTTTTCTAGTAAATAGTTTCTGCAGAGCAACTTTCATCAAAGTGGGTCTTTAAGGGCGTGTCTTTATTTGCAGGTGGATGACAGCAGCAGAGCTTTAATCCCACATCCAACTCCACCAAACCTTATCTGTGAATGTCAACATCTGACAGCTTAAACGTTTTTAAAGAACTCAAAGTCTCAGGAAGAGTTCAACATTCTGGTCAGAAGACAGTTTGCTGAAACAAACCATCAAAGTAGTCAACAAACATTAGAAGGAGTTGAAGCAAATCATTTACGACAGACAGAAGAGACTAAACTACAATACTTTAACTGTGAGAGCACAAGTCTTCACCTGAGAACTCACTACCTGTGGCTCCTTCTGAAGGAACCGGCTGGACACAAAAGCACCACTGATGCAGCAGACGAAGACCATTCTCACCTTAGAAAAGAAGCAAACTTTCTCCTGCTGCTGTCAGATGTTCAAACCCCGGAAGTTGGATTGAGACCGGAACCGAACCTCTCTACACCCGAACCTTCTTCTACGGACCTCTTTCTGCCATCTGAACCGACCGCGAACCCACTCCTGTAGGAGTTCCTCTACCTGACACAACACTCACTACTGTGGGCGGGGCCGCTGAGGGCGCGCGCCGCGTACAGCTGTGGCTGGAAGCGGAAGTGACGTCGGTCCCTCTGAAGGGAATCAGGAAACAACAGGAAAACTGTTCTCTGAAGTGGAAGAAACTCCGATAAACGTGGTTATTTCGGGCACTGGTTCAGTTTGTCCGGATTTTCTGGACTGTTTTGGCTCGTTTCTGTAGATATTAATGGACAACATGGTCTCCGTGGTCCTAAACACGGATGTAAAGCAGGTAAGACGTCTTTAAACCTTTATATTTTACTTTTTTATTTTATAATTTTATAGCCAGAGTCCAGAGTTGGCAAACGACCATTTTATTATTATTATTTAGTTAGTTTCCAGCTGTTTGAAGCCCAGCTTGATCCACGTTCCAGCCCAGTCTCATTAAAATGCGTGCATATGCCACGATTTGGGAAATACCGTGTATAATATACGCCAAAACCGGTTTTGCGTGCATATAATACGCGCGGTCCTAAACGTGTTAAATGTGTTTTACAGGTTTGACACGTCCCCTGGTGGAGGCGTGAGCATCACAGACAGCCCCACAAACGAACAATTTGCTTTTCTAACCCTAACTGAGAGTGTGTTGCATAAAAAGACACTGAAATTGGCTCAAACTACAACCAATAAAAAGCGCAACCAAAACAACAGTGAAACGTTTAGCTTCGGTCTAACTGGCTCTTTTTAACATCTGTGATTTAGTGATGGACAAAACTGAACCTGCAGTCTTCTGCTTAAATGTTGGAAGTGACTACTAAACTGATCATCTGAAAGTAAAATGTTCCCAGTGGTCTTTTAATTATGATTCTGCAGTTTGTTGCTGAATTAAATACATTTTTTTTAAAAAGCTGTGTTTTCACGGACTTCTGCAGAGTGCCACAAGTTCATTAGTAAGCCACTACTGATATCCCATCATTCTTTTGTTAACACTCTCTGCCACTAGCTTACGGCCCCTCACAACCTCAAGCTAACATTAGCAATTCAACAAAAATAGGTCAGACGAGGAAAACAAAGACGCACATGGATCTATTCATAGAAGTGGATGGAGCAGGAAGTCTTTGACCCGCCCATTTCAGTTTCTACGCCACAACTGCACCTAATCCATCACGATTTGAATAAAGAAATACTCAGAAACACGGTTTTAAACTTAAATCTATGTCCTCCATCTTGAGAAAAATGCCACAAGAACATTTTAAAACACCAAAAATGGGTGTGGGTCTTGAAGGCTTTTTAGAAATAAGAAAAGATGAAGGGTAGGGTTTATACAATGAACTCGTCACACAGAAACACGATGACCACCATGATGGATTAGGATCAGTGTCTTCTGAGAATGATGACCATGGTGGGTGTATCTTCTGCAGAAGGATGCTGACAGTGCAGTGGTTGTCGCGGTGACCTCCCGTGCCCTCTTTGAACAAGGACCTGAGGATGATGAGACAGGAGTCTGGAAACTCAGCCGGGCTTTTCCACTGCTGCAGGTCAGAACCCTTAACTGTATGTATGCAGAACACACTGTTAATGAAACAGCAACTTAGATTTCATGTATAAAGGCTTTATGTATAAAGTCCCGCTGTAATCATCTTCCGATCTATTGCAAGTGTTCCCAGTGGTATTTTAATCATGATTATGTTGCTTTTTTGACAAAGTAAAAACCTGTTTTGTTTTCGTGAACATAGTTTTTTGCAGAGCAAAAAGAGTTGATTAGAAATTCACCTCTGAGTTGTGGGTGGGACCCCTTTTTCACTCTCTGATGCTGAGAGCTCTCTGTTTACAGGTATTCCTGCTGGCTTACAGCCCCTCAAACCCCCAACCTAAAAAATAAATAATTATTAGTTTGATCTGATCTTGGATTCCTAAACAGGAGTCACGCTCTGATAAACTAACAGATCTACATGAAACCATAACATCATTTCCTTTTAATCTTTTCAGGCAGTGCAAAAAGTGAATGACTGTCTGCTGGAGAAAAACCCAGCTGAATCTTTGCTCCTGGACGTCATTCTAATCACCACGGACAGCCAGCATCAGCAGCTCAGTTCTGTCCTCATCAGCAGCACCAGGCATCACGGTAATCCGAGGTGACGGTCTGCAGCCGCTTGTACCGTCTGCCTTTGTGCTAATGCGTTTGTCTGATTCTGGGTCCCTCTGTTTCAGGTCTTGGAGTTGGAAAGTTTTTTTTTTCCAGCGAGGAAACTTTTATTGACTGTCTCCTGGAGAATAATGTTCAGCTGTTTCTTTCAACAAGCAAGGATGAAGTGCTAATGGCGTCCCAGAAAGGTAATTTTAACGCTTAAAAAAATAACTGGAAAGATTGGATAAACTTGACATCTTAACTCTTCTTTTAAATAGATCTAGGTGGTTTTTACAAAGCTAGCAGAGTGACGCACCAAGTATTTGTTTAGTCACTGCATTGATAGAATACTCACAAATGAGCATTAAAGGGTAAGTAAACAGCCCAGTTGGAGGCTGACTCCATTCTCAGCTCAGATTAAAAAAAAAAAAATGTCAAAAAAGGGGGCGGGGCTAGTGGAGCCAGACTGAGCAACAGAGGTGGGGCTTGGATCTATGATTGACAGTTAGGCTAGCTAGCACTAGAATGTGCAGTTCTTGCACTATTTACAGCTTAGTTTTCAGAGATAAGTAAAATTTCTGTTAACGTGACTCAATGCATAACAATGGCGCGCGTGCACGTGCACGTCTCTGTCTATAGCAGCGAATAGGCAAGGGATAAAGCATTACTATATATTAATGTTAGAGACACTGCTTTTACAATGCCCAACAGCGGGGCTACCAGCGCAGCTGAGGAGATGCAGGTCTGAAGGGACTCGTGTGTGAGAGCAGTAAAATGCTGCTAGCATCATAGCTAATAAAGGCTAACATTTTAAACAAACAATCCAGAGGGAAATGTTCATTACAAATCCACCAGGATGGAATTTGGGACTTCTGGGACTTACACCAGTTGACCAATCACAAAATTTGACTGTAATACATTGTTTCAACCTGTAGGGGGCAGCACACAGATGGTTCTAAACTATATTTTCATGATTAAGCAAGTTTATTTTAATTTGTCAAATATTTGACCAACAGACTGCATTTTTAAATCCCCATTTAAAGAGGTCAACAGACAAAACGTTGATTTAGTGTTTGGTTACTGTTTAAGCTACATGCACACAGGGCATTTGACCCTCGCTCAACAATGCACACCAAATGCTCTCACTGGACAAGCAGGGAGGGGCTTCTTCGTTTTCTGTTGTTTACCAGTGCATGTCTGCCACCCACAGTTGGAAGAAGCATGACGTGAAATGTTGAAGCAGTGCAAATCTCGCGGTTCAAACACGAAACGGAAACAATTTGATTCATTGATGGGGTCTTTGGAATGCCGACTACCAATAACTATCATGTTTGGTTTCTCTTTATTTGCATGGAGAGCCTGAAAACGGCTGTAGAAATTTGCGTAGATGCCCATTAAAGCAAGAATTTTGAACTTAAAATCTGAAATGTGCGTTTAGACTGAAACAAAACGAGATTTTCATGTGGAACCTTCAGCAGGACCATCCAAGTCTTATATTCTAACTGAAACGAAGACTTGTTGACTTGTTTTTCTTCAAACATTAAAGTTTCTTACTGAAACAAAGCTTGATTAGAAAATGTTGTTTATTGTAATGGTGGTATATGCAGCATGTGCACAGCACTAACTAGAAAAAGTAAAACAGACCACCCATAGGGACAAAAACCCCCACCTTTTGTCCGCCCCATAAGTTTGCTCTTCTAACCCTTCAAAATAAAAGTAAGTAAGTAAGTAAGTCTTTATTTATATAGCACTTTTCACAGAGGACCACTCACAAAGTGCTTCACAAAAAGATAAAATACAGGACAAATCAATAAAACAGTACATATGAATTATAGCGTAAAAAGATAAAATACTAGTAGCAGACAAAAGCTCAAAGGTTGGGGAAAGGTAAAATAAAATTAAAATATCAACTAAAAGCTTTACTAAAAAGAAACATCTTCAATTTTCTTTTAAAACACTCTACAGAGTCAATCTGACGCAGTGACAATGGGAGAGCGTTCCAGAGTTTTGGGGCAACTGTTTGAAAGGCAAGATCACCTCTGGTTTTAAAACGAGTTTTTGGAACAGTTAAAAGGTTCAGGGCTTCTGATCGCAAGGATTGAGGAGGAGAATAGGGCCGTAAAAGGTCAGAAAGGTAGCTTGGGGTCTGTCCATGCAAGATTCTGAAAACTAAAGTTAAAATCTTAAAGTCTATTCTAAAACTAATAGGAAGCCAATGTAATGATGAGAGGAGAGGGGTGATATGTGTGCGTTTATTGGCTCCAGATAAAAGTCTTGCAGCAGAATTCTGAACCATTTGGAGACGTTTCACAGATTGTTTATTAAGACAGATAAAAAGGGAATTGCAGTAATCTAAGCGTGATGAAATAAAAGCATGTATTATCAGCTCAAGGTCAGATTTAGATAAAATTGGTTTTAGTTTAGCCACATTCCTTAAATGATAATAACAATTTTTTACAAGCTTTCTCGATTGTTGATCAAAAGACATTGATTTGTCGAACCAGACACCGAGGTTTCTCACACTAGACTGAAAAGAGGAGCACAAAGAGGTGAGGTGTGTTTTGATTGTGGGAATTTTAGCATCTGGAGCAAAAATCATAGTCTCTGTCTTTTGCGGGTTAAGAAGTAGGTGATTTTCTAGCAACCATGCTTTGATAGTAGCCAGACAATCAACAGAGAGGATAGCATGTGATAATTGTTTTCAGTGAATGAGCAGTAGAGCTGAATGTCATCGGCATAGAAATGGTAGGAAATGTGCTTAAATTTACTGATAAGTTTCCCTAGCGGAATCATGTATAACATAAATAAAATAGGGCAAAGAACAGATCATTGGGGAAAACCGCTGGATAGCTTTTGTGTTTCAGAGGACAAAGTGTTCACTGTGACATTATAGGTTCTGTCACTGAGGTAGGAAACAAACCAGCTCAGGACAGACCCAGATAAGCCATAGTCACAACGGAGTCGACCAATCAGAATACTATGGTCCACGGTATCAAAAGCAGATTTTAGAATAAGAGAATAAGGACCGTGTACTGACCAGAATCAGCAGCCATATATACATCATTTGAAACTTTCAGAAGAGCTGTTTCAGTAGAATGGTTCTTTTTAAAACCAGATTGAAAGACATCACAGATATTGTTATGATCTAAAAATAAGTTAAGCTGTTCTGCAACAGTCTTTTCCAAAATTTTACTGATAAAAGGAAGTTTTGAAATTGGTCGGAAATTATTAGGGTCAGAAGCATCAAGATTGGGTTTTTTAAGAATTGGATTTATCAGTGCGTGTTTCATGAAAGAAGGTACAGATCCTGATTTCAAAGAAAAATTTATGAGTTCAACGACAGTTGAACCGATACTGTCAAACACTTTTAAGAATACAGAGGTGGGAATTATATCAAGAGGGCATGATGAGGGCTTGATCTTATTGAGAAGAGAACGAATGTCGTTCATTGTAACTGGGAGGAAATTTGACCACAGCTGTGAAGATTGAGGGCAGAATGAGGGGTGAAAGCTGGTTGGAGAAGGGATACTTGCAGTAACATCTGAGATCTTAGTCAGGAAGGCCTGAAGAAATGTACTAAGGTCAGATTGGGAGAGTTTGGGGTGTATTGAGGAAGAGGGGGACACAAGGGAATTTATTGTATTGAAAAGAGTTTGGGGGTTTCTTTTGTCTGATGAAATGAGTTTATGAAAGTATGTCGACCTGGCATGTTTGATCATTTCATTTAGAGTGAGGACCAATTCTTTCAGATGTAGCCTGTGCACTTCCAATTTGGTTGTCTTCCATAAACGCTCATTTTTCCGACAAAGTCTCCTAAAACTGCGTATTTCCTCGTTCATCCAAGGAAATGACTTTTTGGACATAACTGACTGTCTGACAGGGGCAATTATATCTAAAATCACCTCACAATGATTGTTAAAATACTGCATAAAAGAGTCAACATTGCTAAAATTATTAAAAGAGTTTGAGTCAAGCAGATTTGTAAATCTTTCAGGCATGTCTGAACTCAATACGCGGCGCTGAGCTCTGAGAGGAGAGGATAAAGGAGAAAGAGGGAATTTCACATTGAAGAAAATCCAACAGTGATCACTAACATGACTGTCTCTAACACAAAGCTGCTCAATATTAAGGCCAAATGAGAAAACCAAATCCAAGGTATGACCTTTGTCATGAATAGGGCCAGAAACATGCTGAATAAAATTAAATGATTGAGTTAAAAATAATAACTCTGAACCAAACATGCATGGTGAATTATCAATGTGAAAATTAAAGTCACCTAATAAAAGCACAGACTGGAGTGAAATTATGCTGGATAAAAACTCAGAAAACTCATCTAAAAACACTCGTGCTGGCCCAGGAGGACGATAAACTAAAATTAGATAAAACGGCTTATCGGATCCAACCTTAGTGATTTGTAGTTCAAAAGAGCTGAAGCCCAGAGTAAAGAGCTTAACCCTGGAGGTGTAGCTCCTGTGTTGACTTTCTTTCGAGTATTGTAACTTTTTAACCGTTTACGCAATTAATGTAACTCATTACAGTGCTAGTATCGCCATTATCGATCCCGATACCAAAACTTTTCTTATGTTGTTGCATTATAGAATAGTATCAGAAATACACAATTTTAATAAATGATAATGTATAATAAAACACAAGATGGAGACATTTTGCAAATAAGAATATTTATTAACTATTTACAACAGTCTGATCTGTACATTCATCAAATATAGAACATGTATAATAGTATAACAGTAATGGTATAATACAATAATAATAAGAAACCAGGAGCTATTGTAAAATAAAATAAAATAAAAAAAAGCAGTAACAAATGTAAGGATAACTGCACCCCAAACATACTTAGAAAAAATAAAGGCAGTAATACAATATCAAATTCACTCGTGGAAAAAGTAAATAAAAGCAACACTAATAAATATAAAAATATAAACAACAGAACTAAAAATCCTGCCATTGGTGCAAATATGTGGCTCTTTAATGACTCCGCCCTTCAATGATGTAGAGAGGGGAGGGGCAAGGTGTGAAGAGGTGGTGCATTGCTCACACACAATGTTGCCAGATTGGGAAGTTTCTCACACAGATTGGGCTGTTTTTTTGCCCAATCTTGCAACACTGCAGACAGATAGGGTTCATTGAAGTACATCATCTAAGTAAATTCAAACTACTTACTGTATTTATTGAAGAAAAACTTGACTAAAGAGTCAATCTCATCACTACTTCACCTTGGTATCGATACTTGGGCTGGGTATCGATTATAATTTTTAGAAATAATTTGATTCGATTCACAAGAGCCTGATTGGATTCCGATTTTTTAAAATTCTTTTGCTTCTTCAATTCAATTAAATTTTGAGTTTACAAATTTATTCAATAAAAAAAATACATTAATACTGTGTGATTTGAATATATTGATATTAATCTGATCCAGTTCACATACTGTAAATGTATCAGTGAAATAATGAGATTGTTAATATCATCCAGTGTTACTTGGATTCTCTAAAGGAGAAGTTCTAACTAAAATGTTCAGATCATTAACATTGGAAACATTGTTCTGCTTCTCCTGGAGGACGTTTCAGTTTGACCACTAGGTGGTGATCACACTACAGCATTACAGCTTATTCAAGGAGAAGAAGAAAGAATGAACAAAAAACAATGTTTAAAATCACAAATGGTTACTTTAAAAATATTTCCTTAAAAGAGAAAAGTCATGTCTGTGAGTTTATAAAGTTGTTTATTTTATAAAGTTGTTTATTTAGTCAGTAATGTAAGTTTAGGTCGACCTAGCATTAGCATTAGCCATTCTATGAGAAATTCCATTAAATGTTAGCATCAAGCTAGCGGACTTAAGCTGTATGTGGTAAATCGATTTATATTTTTATGAATCAGTTATTGATTTATTAAGCTTAAATCGATTCAAATCCATTAATCGATTTTATTAACCCAGCTCTAATCGATACTATCAATACTCAGAGTAGTTCCAGCGGAATATTGAAGCAGAGAAAAGCAGCCTTGTTCTGATATGCAACACTTTACAGAACTGAAATGCTTATGAAAATCTATGTAAATCAGCTGATTCTGACGTGGAGTTTGACGCCGTTTCTCGGGGTCAGAATCCGTTGATTCAACTAGGACAGTTGTAACAGAGAGTAACAGCATCTCACAGTTGTTATTTTTGATGTTGCCGGGGTCTCCTCCAGTGTGAAAAGGTTAATCTGGTCCCCTGGCGTTTATTTGTAATCAGATTTTCAGAACTTTTCTTACTAGCTGAAGCTCATGTGCTGAAATTGACCAGGAGAAGTCTTGATGTTTGTCCTGTTTTGGTTCAGGTGTTCCTTCAGCCTTGCTGGAAGCTAGAAAGAACGATTCATCGGTTCAGTGTCAAAGAGAAGACCTCAGAGTGTGGCTCCATGAGGATTTGATCTCACCGTGTGATTCTGCCTCCCAACCTTCAAGCAGACACTCTCCTCAGGTACAGAAGCTGCTTGGTCCACTCATCTTTGGCATCCTTAGAGTGTGGCAGTCATCGAAAAACCCTCTGTTTTCCTCCTTCAGAGATTTTTGGCTCAGCTGGGTGAGATTCGACAGAGGTTCGGAGTGTCTGACAGCCCGCTCTGGATTTCCCTGGTGATCCTGCACGGGGGCAGAGAAAACTGTGGCAACCGGCTGAAGGCCCTGCGGTCCCTTGGTGTCAGCGTGGATGACGTCTACTGTCTGGCTGGTGCCCCCTCTGACCCCCTCCTGTCTCTGCTGCAACCGCACTTCAGGTTTAACTGCAGCTTCGTGAACTAGAAGGACCATGATTAAGACTTCACGTCTGTGGAGCAAACGCAGATCATGAACTTTATTTTTGGATTCAGTTTTATTTAGGGGTGTAATGGATCACAAATGATCCGTGGTCCAGCGAGCCGCTTTTCTCCTTCAAAATCTACTGGAATTACGTTGATCTTGTTAACAGTTGAAAAGTTACAGTATTATATAATAAAATACTTGTATTATATTCTGAATGTTTTGCAATAGGGAGATTAGGAAAGCCTCACTTTGACACAGAAGGATCCAGGATGCATTTCTTCAGAAAAGAACGTCAGCTGTCATCAATTTCAGAACATAATTTTTTAGAAAACACAAAAACACGCTCGGGTTTTCCCATTGAAGAGGCTTGATTTCATCTTGAAAGCAACATAGCTGGAGGGAAAGTTTGTCCTTTCCCTGAAGTGGTTAAGGTGCCCATTGAAACAAGTGAATTAGCTCACAAACACCCTGGTGTGGATGCTGTGCCCCCTCCTCCTGAATTGTTTTCCTCTTCCCTAAATGTCACCAGCAGCCCGAGTCCATCCTCAGCCTCTGGTGTCTCCTGTCTTTAGCGTGTTCCTCAGAGAGCTGCAGTGATGACACCTCCCTCATGCTGAGACATTATCTGTATTAGTTCACTCTTTTTTCTTTGTGCACAGCCAGTACTAAGCAGATCCACGTTTATAAGGCTGTGAGAGTTATCTCTGAGTGTGAAGCTGTTCAAAATCAATGTTTTTAAATAAAAATCTGTTATTAAATCTACAGACATGCTAATCTTTAAAAGTATGTTCAATAGATAAAACTTCTTATTTTGCCACACAAACTTTTCTGCTCTGCAATGCACACTTTGGACACAAGGTGTCAGGAATGAGCTCCCAAATTTAACTTCATGAGAGGAGCTCTTTGGTGAAGTCTGGACACGGCAGCCTGAAGATCCTGGTTCAAATCCCAGCCGGGGCCTTTCTGAGTTCACATGTTCTTCTGATGCATGGGTTGATTTTTCTCAGGGAACTCCACCTTCCCCCCGCTGTCCAAAAACATGCTTTACAAGTTTATTGGTGTCTCTAAGTTTCTCCTGGAGTGTGGATGTGTCTGTGCTGAAGACTAGCTACCTGTTCAGGATGCGTGGAGAGAAAGAGGGGGGAAGGATGGAGGGGAGGGAGGTAAGGAATGAACAAATGAACAGACGAAGGAAGGAGAGAAGGAGGGATCGAGGGAGAAAGGAGAAAGGGAGAGAAGGAATAAACGAGCGAACAAAGGAGGGAGGGAAGGAACGAAACAAATGAACAAACGAATGAACGAAGGAGGGAGTGAGAAAGGAGAGAGGGAGGGAAGTAAGGAACGAAGAAGGGAGCGAGAAAGGAAGGAACAAATGAACGGACAAACTTACTGAATCCCTTTAGGAGTTGCAAGAGCCAACCAAGATAGTGTTGGGCCAACACCCTGATGAAGGACCGTGTGTTCTATGAGTCTCTAAAGTCCCACTCTGATCATGATTTCATTATAAAATCATTCCCAGTGGTCTTTTAATTATCATTCAGCCAAAATTTCAAAATCTATCATTAAAAATTCATCTCTCGGTTGCGGTGGGACTGTTGGCACAGAAGTAAGCCGGCACTCATTTCCCATGATCCTTTTGTTTACACTCTCTCCCCCAATTTTATTCTTAATTTTCTTGTTATTTGTCATCCATTAAGAGAAAAATGCAACAAGAACATGTTAAAAACACCAAAAAGATGATTTTCATCAGAGTGGTCTTTATGTCTTTAACCAGACAGGTGTGCAGGTGAGAATAATAAACTGACAGTGTGCAGGAGGGGACAAACCTGACCATGAGGTGATGTAAAAATAAACTGCTTCCACTGAAGAACTGCTCGACAGACAGAAATGCATGAAAATCTGGAGGTTATGATGAAACATTAAAATGTATTCTTAAACGATAAAAAGCGTGAGCTTGTTAATATTCCACCTGTTCAGCTGAGTCAGCACACCTGCTAACAACTGGACATTAAAGTTGGACATTTAAACATTTGTACAGCTTTTCTCACAATAAAGAGAAAGCAGGACAGCAAACAGAACTGTCACTCTACACATTATTTTATCTTTATTTTATCAGTGGATGAGTTAGAGCAGGTCTGAGATCCCCCCCCTCCCCCCGCCTGTAATCTGCTCCTCTATCACTGTTTGCTGATGATTACCTGGAACCGGTGTGTTCAAACAGTGAGTGGACACACCTGAAGCAGCATGAAGTACAGGCAGAGCTGGATAGCAAGCAGGGGGGTAGATCCCGAGGACCAGAGCTAGCCGGCTGTGGTGTAGTGGTCAGCACTGTTGTTCAAATCCCCGCTGAGGTCTTCTCTGTGTGGAGTTTGCATGCGCACCTTGAGCAGGTGTTTTTTCTGGGAGTGTTTGTCAGAGTGTAACCCACCACATGGTACCTGGAGAGGGTCATGAACCAAGTGATGCTGTCAGTAGAGAACATGAAGTCGTGCTAGCTCCTCTTTTTCTCAGCACAAGATGGATATTACAGAAGCTAGGGGTATGTTTGAAGGAGAAAGTTCTGGAAACTTTTAAGTTGTAAGGATATAATCTGAGGTCCGACCATCTTACAGCAGACTGATAAAGTTTAGATGGCAAAAACACAAGATGAGTTTTCCATCCACAGATGCTTTGAATCCAGAACAGGAGCAGGTGCTTTCTCCTCATAGACTGGAGTTATATCTTACATAATCCATGTGATTCTAAAGGCCAAAATAAAGACTGAAGTGTACAGCTATGTGACCAAGAATTTACTGTTTGATTCAGTAACATCAATATAAATGCCAGAGTGTACAATTCAACATAAAGAGGGAGTTTTGTGGAATCCATCCACCAACCAATCTGTAAAAACAGCAACATGGCAATCAAGTGAATCTCCAGAGGGGTTTTTTTTTGAGGAACTGCACTATATGTAATATTTGTGTGGTTTTTATTTAAATCCAATTCAAAAATGAACGCTGGGGGTCCTCATACAAATGTCGTTGAACCAGCTTGAAGGTCTGTATCCAAGTCTGATTCTCCTGTTTAATCTTCCTGACAGTCGTTCCAGTCAAACTACAGGTAGAACGAGACGATTTTAGAGGAAAATAAACAATAATTAATACATCAAGACTCTCAAATGTCTCAGTAACAGACTGATCATTGCTCTGTAGTTAAGTTGTAGTGGAGGAGTCTTTCTTTCTGCATACGTGTCTCAGATGCAAAGGTATACAAACACTGAAATGTCTGTGTAAACCAGAGACAACTATGACAAAGTACATAAAGACTCATCCCGACTATCTTTTGATCTATTGTAAAATCGTTCCCAGAGGTCGTTTAATTATGATTATGTCATTTTTAGCCAAAACCTGTGTTGTTTTCTTGGACAAAGTTTATGAAGAGCAGCACAAGTTCATTATTTACCTCTCAGTCGTGGATGGGACCGTTGGACCCAATCCGAATTCTTCCCTTCTCCTTTCCCCTTCATTTAGCCCTCCAAACAGAGAGTTATGGAAAAATACATGTGTCCAAATCCCCCCCCCACAATCCCAAAAACGATATAGTGCTGGACTGTATAGTGCCCTGGATTTTAAAGGCAATTTGGACACAATGCTCACTACTTTTTCTAAACGCCATATATGAAGTCACCAATTTCACAAAGTGAAAATAGAATCAAAACAAGCATTTCGTGACGTTTATTTATGACTCCGCTGTGTTCTGATGGTGAAAATGTGAATGGTTTATTCAAATATTACATTCAAACACGTTTTTTTGTTTGAAATTGTTCGAGTGTGATGCATTATGGTCTAGATTCGATAATCTAGTGAGCATCAATGTTAATTTTTTGCAAAGACTTCTAGGAAATTTCTAGTGCACTTGATTTTGGATTTGGACAGCACTAGAAAATGGCGAGCACACTATTTAGTGAGTAGGGGGGAAGTCTAACGTCACTTCCACTCAATTAAGTTAACAATACTTGCAGGTCAGCTAGCGTTAGTGCGGAGCTCCCAGCGATTGAAATTTAAGATATATATAAGGGGAGAATTCGGATTGGGCCTTGGTGTGGAGAAACCACACTCCTCCTTCCTTTTCTGTTACTGAGAGCTCTCTGTTTACATGCCTCCCACTAGCTTACAGCCCCTGCACCTCCAACCTATTGGTGGTGCAACAAGAATGGTGAGCAATATTGGAGCTATCCAGTCATATACAGGTTTGATCCAGATTCCAGCTCAGATGAGGAAAACAAAGACGTTCATGGATCTATTTGTCTGTAAGCGGATGTATCAGAATGGAGCGGAGCAGGGAGCTTATGGCCCAACCTAGATGAATACAATCTTTGTCAAACATCACCCTGAGTCACTCAACTAAATAAGTCAGAAACACTCAGAACTGCGAGTTTAAGATGATTTTTTTCATATTTCATTAGAAAGTTGACACAAGAACATTATATAAACATCAACAAAATATTTGTTAATGGACTTTCATTGACAAGCTTCACTTTTGTGCACAAACAACATATGATAATACAAACCTGATCAAGGCAGGTATATAAATGTTTGGATTAATAGTTTAGGTGTTGATCTATAAGCTTCTGTTTTCTTACAAAAATATTAAACCTGTCTTTTTTCCCACAATAACATGAGTTCATTTAATTCTCATTGTCTGCTGCAGATCTTCAGGTTTTGAGTTGTGACTCCATAATGTTTGTCCCGAGCCCCTGTAGAGCGCGCGCTCAGCATATGGACGGCGCGTGTCCCGCTGCAGCTCAGAGGCTGAAGGACGCACAGCTGATAATCTGCTTTAATCGGTTAAGTTTGCCCAGCGTGGCCTTTGCAGGTGATCAGGTGAAGCTGAACGTTCATGCGGAGCCACATCCACCCGCCGTCCCGACAGCCCTCCGCGCGCTGCTGCCGTCCCGCTCAGGTGAAACTTGTTGGCGCGCGCTCCCAGACTTTTCCATCTGTTCCTTTGAGGCGCGGGGCGCATGTGGAGTCCGGCTCAGCTCCCTCTGGGTTTGTAGCGACATGAGAAGCAGGAGCTTTCCCCACAGTCCACCCCGCCCGTGCTGACAGGACGCTGGCCGCACTGCTGTGGCTCTCCCCGGGACGCACCGACCGCAGAGCCGCGGCGGAGATGGCGGCCAACGCGAGCGCGGCGGAGGCGGCGGCGGAGGGACACAACCCGCTGGCGCTGGTGTTCGGCGTGCTGCTGATCGTGGTGATCATCTGCGGGAACCTGCTGGTGTGTCTGAGCGTCATCACGGAGAGGGCTCTGAAGACCACCACCAACTACTTCATCGTCAGCCTGGCGGTGGCAGACCTGATGCTGGCGGTGCTCGTGCTGCCGCTCTTCGTCTACTCGGAGGTGAGACCAGCACGATGTCAGCGGAGTATTCAGACTTCACTCACACTAACTCTTCACTTTCTCCCCAAAACGAAAAGATGTGTTAATGACTAACTTTTGAAAAAGCACAAAAACTCATCTGCAGACTGAACACATGCTAATCATTCTTCCCATTGGGCATTTAAAAGTTATTGCAAATATTTTCTCCCTTTTATTTTTACTTATTAATCACATAAATTAGTTCATACACTTTTTTATGTTACTTAACATAATTTAAGTACGCTGCAGTGTGAAGAAAGGCTGCATGGGGGTCATGGTTTAACCCAGAGGTCTGCATCCTGCAGCTCCAGATATCTCTCCATGGTGGATCCTCAGACAAACATAAAATAAGTCACGGAGACTGCTGACCCAGACATGTCTACTGTCACAGTCAGCAGCTCCCCCTAACCAAAACTACCTAAAGAAAACAAATAAACAAAGCCTGTAAACTAAGACTCCCAAGATCCAACCCCAAACTAAAATAACAAAACCCAGCAGTGGAAGACTGCTGAGGACAAAGAAGGAAAAAAAGGACAATAAATAAAGAAAAGAAAAATAAAATAGCATTTTTTTAAAAGGTAAGAATTACCTAATTGGCATTTATTAAATTTAGATGAGTTAAATGTATAAATTGATGTCTGAGGTTCACATAGATGATAAACTATGTAGGTTCTTACATCCTGTTGACCTGAAGACGTCTTGTTTGTTCAACTCTACCTTCAGAATGAACAAATTTGATATGCAAAGCTAAACTTTGGTAAAAAGTTTGATCTTTTAGGAGTTAAAAGCACATATTATCTTACTGCACAACATTGTTACTAGCTGCACTGAGATGATCCTGTTTGGCACAGAGCAGCTTTTATATTGAAAATAAGTTAAAAAAACATTTTGAGAGATTCTGGGTTCTTTTTATATTGTTGCTTTTGTTCTTGCCAAAAAATAGACATAATTCTTATTTATTTTTTAAAAAAGATCACTGTAAATACAAATAAGGCTAAAGTAAGACTTTGTGGCTCCTTCCAGGTTTTGATCAGTCAGCCCAGTCTCATTAAAATGCGTGCATATGCCACGATTTGGGAAATACCGTGTATAATATACGCCAAAACCGGTTTTTGCGTGCATATAATACGCGCGGTCCTAAACGTGTCAAAGTCTGTTTTCCAGGTTTGACACGCCCCCTGGTGGAGCCGTGAGCATCACAGACAGTCCCACAAACGAACAATTTGCTTTTCTAACCCTAACCATAACCTTAATCCTAACCTTAACCAGGAACGACGTCATTTACAAAAGAGCCGGAGGATTTCTGACCACGTGACCAAAACGAAACCTAAAAACTCGTGTATATTGTACGCCGGCGCAACCTATTCTCTACCATTGCGTATCATATGCACGCAAAAACCGTGTTTGGCGTATATTATACACGGTATTTCAGAGTGCAAAGTCGTGGCATATGTACGCATTTTACTGCGACCGGGTTGGATCAGTAGAAAATGAGCCCAAATGAGTCTTTTACTGTTAAAGGTTACTGACCCCTGGTTTAACCAACCATTCATGTTTGACACATTTCACAGACCCATATCTCATTAATATGATCCAAACTTTTCCAAAAACCCCATAACTCAACCCTTTAACACCTGAGGTGTCGCCAGTGACGCTTAAACACAAAATATTTAACATACTGTAACTTTTCAACCGTTAACATGATCAATGTAATTCCAGTAGATTCTGCTCACGCCGCTTTTCTCCTTCAGAATCTACTGGAATTACATTGATTGTGTTGATGGTTGAAAAGTTACAACAAATCAAAGAACATGAACCCTGGAGCTCCGGTGTTAAAGGGTTAATCCATGTTTTCTTCCCTGTAGTTCCTCATCATTTCACTAGGGGCAGTAGAACGACTTTTACCAATCATTTCAAAATGGCTACTTCCATTTACACTTTTGGCGGGAAAGGTTTTGTTAAGTCTTTAAACTTTATCCTGAGGATAACTGATCCATTGACATTTATTTTTTTAAGGACTTGTGTTGAAGGAATGGAGAAGTTTTTGGTGATTCATTCTTTATAGTACAGTTACACCTTGTTAAAAATGTGTGGATTATATTTGAGATTGTGGGTAAATACGTTTTTTTTTTCCTGAACATTCATTCATTTTCCTGACCGCTTTGTCCCTTTCGGGGTCGCGGGGTGCCGGAGCCTAACCCGGCTGCTGATGGGTGAAGGCGGGGTACACCCTGGACAGGTCTCCAGTCTGTCGCAGGGCCTCAATCACACACATTCACTCTCACATTCACACCTAGGGGCAATTTAGAGTCACCAATTAACCTATGAAGCATGTTTTTGGACGGTGGGAGGAAACCGGAGTCCCCGGTGAAAACCCACGCATGCACGGGGAGAACATGCAAACTCCACACAGAAAGGTCCCAAATCCCCCAGCCGGGAGTCGAACCGGGGCCTGTGATTCTTTTTTTTTTTACTTGTTCTTGATCGTCCTCTTTCTCTTATTTTTTTTTTCTATTGCAAGTTAGTTAAGTTATAAACTGACCAATCAACGAAAGTATCTGGTCTCATTTCAAATTTTGAAAACATTTGATTGACAGAGTTTGTGTAGCCTGCTTTCAAGTGGTAGGAGTCTGGCCTTCCAACAAGCTCATCCTTAATTGGTGAGAATGGTTGCCATAACAATTTTGAGTGAGACAGACTCAGAACGATCACTAATTACTGACATTGTCTGGCTCCAATATGGCGGTGTCCTTATCGCCAAAAAAATGGCGACTGAAGTGACTTAATTTGGTTGAAGCCAGAAGTAAACCACTTTTTGTGGGTGATATCACAATCAGTCTGTCCAGTTCTCTGGTACAGTCAATGTGCCTGACTCAGCAAAATGCCCTAAAGTGCCACTCCAAACATTTTATTTTCTATTGTAAAATATTTCCGAGTAGTCTTTCAATAAAGATTATGCAGTTTTAAGCCAAAAAGCATGAGTTGTTCTTTAAGACATATTTTCTGCAAAGCAGCAAGAAAAATTGTGAACAAGATTGTTGGTGCAGAGGGTAACCTCTGCAAATTCCCATCAAGCTTTTGTTTACACTCTTCTGCTAGATGACAGCACCTCACAAGCCCAAGCTGACAAAAAAACAGCAAGCAATACTCAGAAATACAGTTTTACCCTTAAACTATTTTATATATCTCCTCCATTGTGAGATAACGTGATTTATTGATTAGTTGAATAATTGATTAATTCGTAATGTTTATTTCAAGCATAGATTGTTGACAATACAGGACAAAACAGATTTCAAACTCATGATAAAATACTTAAAATCAATAAATATATATATATATATATATATATATATATATATATATATATATATATATATATATATATAATAAAAAATGTCAAAATAAACTAAATAAAGAGAGACATTCATGATAAAAGTATAAGAGCCAATAAAAACAATGACATAAAATTACCAAGTATTGTAAACTAAAAGAAAAACTAAAAAACAATTGCAGACTTAAAATTTAAAAACTTAAAAAGTTTAAAAGTTTGATTGCTTTAAAAGGAGTGGGGAGACACGAATTTATGTAATCCCACCCCTACTAAGTTACTTCATTTTACAATTTTGCACAGATATTGTAATCCGGTTCTGATCAGATCAAGTACATTTTTTTTCTAGTAGCAAATTGAAGTAAGTGCTTGTTGATTATTTATTGATCTCATAAAAGACTCTTTTATGGTTTTAGTAAACAGTAACATCAATCACACATCATGTAACAGACATGTAATGGAATATAATGTAAAAATGCTTAAAGGACATGTTAAAACAAGAACAAGGATTTTCATTGGTGTGGGTCTTTAAAGATATTTGAGGTGTCTGGATTTCCAGCTCATAGTCCTGTTGTCTTCACTAATGCTGCTGCTTGCTGTAAAGATTTCAGTCAAAATTACTTTAAAATTATTTGTTTTTAATCCCATTTAAACATTAAATAGAAATTAATATTTTCAGTTATACATTCTTTGATGTTGTTTACAAATAACTTCATGCATTTCCAAATATTAAGGTTTAAAAAGCACTTTCCATCAAAGACGCAACAAAACGTTTTAAAAATAAGATATTTGAACTCAACTGAACTGAAAGCCGAGACGCATTTTAAAACCTAAAGAATTTCATGAACAAAATCCTCTCATATTCCTGTTTCTTCCTCCCAGCAAATTAAACCTGAAGAGTGTGTTTGGGTCATCAGAGTCTTTATGTTGGTGCATATTCTCCTCTTTCTCATGTGTTGACTGATTGCTGACTGATTTGGGATGAATGTTCTAGTTCCAGGATGGTGTGTGGACTCTCAGTACCACGATCTGTGATGGCTTAATGACCATGGATGTCATGCTGTGCACCGCCTCCATCTTCAACCTCTGCGCCATCAGCATCGACAGGTCAGTACCTCCGGATCACAAAAAGAGGATCAGCTACATTGTGGGAACATTTGAAAACTCACCCAAGAAAACACTTAAAGATTATGAAGGTGAAGGGAAAGCTCTCCTGAAGGAGCCAACAAATGATGCAGTCTTCCTGTAAAGCTCAGCAGTTCATTAGAGGGAAGATAAGTCTAATAAGTAATAAACCCTTTTTTTAACATTGGATTTGTTTTGTTGATTGCTGTTTGTGGATTAGGCAGCCCAAATACTCAACTTAACTTAGGGATATTGTTATTTACACAACTGTTTTTTCTATTTGGTCTGAATTTTAATGACAAATGTAAAAGTTTCTTTTGACATTACTGATAATGAATGAAAAGAAACACCATTTTCATTAGTTTGACATTTATTACCCAAAAAATAAGAAAATTATAAATATTGCCCCAAATAACAAACGTTGACCATGTCAATAGCGGGTATTCCCACCATTTGCTGCAATGACAGCTTGACAGCCACGTCGGATGTTCCTCACTAGACTCATGATGTTGTTCTGAGGCGTTCCACTCTTCCACTACTCCTACATGCAGTTCTGCAGGTCACTTTGGAATAGGGTTGGGCACCGATGGGTTCTGATGCGGTTCCGGTGCTACCGCGGTTCTTTTGTTTCGGTTTCGGTTCCCTTTCGGTGCTTATTGCGGTATTTCAGTAATAAAAATAATGCCTTTATCTTCCTAAACCCAAAGCAGAACGGCTTCAAACAAGCGCAGACTCCCTCCTGCCGTGCAGCTGTGCGCACGAATATAAAGCATAATGTAGCGTCCGTCCAGACTGATGCACCGAAACTCCAAAGCTTTTTAATGCTCTTTATTCTGGTTACTGTCGGCCGTAACCAACGCCGTACAACTTGCAGCAACTTCAGAACCGAACCAACAGGGGAGAGCGCTTCCCCCAAAACATTCTCATTCCCTCGCGCCTGCACAGCCCACCCTCTTTTTCCTATTCAGCCAATAGCTGCGCCCAACCAGTCCAAACCCCCCGACAACAGGCTGAGTGACAGAACAAGGGCCAATCAGCGTCTCCTACTGGTGCATTCACTGAACCCTGGAATCCAGAATGCACCCATACAGTTACCCAGCAGAACTCAGTCCGCTACACTAATATAAAACTCCGTCTTAAATAAACTTAAACGTCCTTGAAATTTTAGCGTGACATTTTATTAAATTAAATCAGGAATGTGGCATTTATTTGCAGTTGTTTTTGGGCAAAAGCAATATTTTATTTCAATAAAATAAGGCGGAAGATAAATGTCAATCACACGACTGCAAAGCGCAGCAGATGATGACGACCCGCTGTGGTGGTGGGCGGAGCCGAGCCGAGCTTTCTGCTATTAGCAGCCCAACAAGGAGGAAACGATTCATTGTTTCATTTTGGGATGGGGCTCCAGCGGAAACTCCACTATTCACAGCGAAAGTCCCGCCCACCAACGTTGCGGAAGCCGACCATCTCGGCGGTTTTATATGAGCCCGCCCACGAACACAAGAAAGTAAATAGATGGGCTGAATCGTAAAGAATCAGAAGGGAGTACAAGTGATTGACATGTCCACAGACAAATGAAACTTCAATGAACTTTGGAACCGAAATCCGGCACCGTTTGCAGCCGCATCTTTCGGTTTCGGTAGAACCGCGCAAATCATAACGGTTCCTACTTGGAACCGAACTTCGGTGCCCAACCCTACTTTGGAATACAATCATGTGGTTCAGCTGGTCTCAGATGTGCTTTATGGGGTTCAGGTCAGAGGTCATTGCTGGCCATATTATATGAGGCACTCCCACTTCCTGAAGTCCAGCTGTGACAATTCTGGCACCATGTGGCGAAACATCAACCATGAACATAAAGTTGGGGCTGTGCTTGTGGAATTGGGAGATGATGATGGTTCTATGATGTCTCTGAGGTAAGAACGTGAAGGAACTGGTCCGTCTACAAGAACCAAATGAGTTTTGCTCTGACTGATGGTGCCTGTTCAGACTGTTGCACCTCCTCCACCAAAGCCAACCCTGGGACCATGTTGACCTTGGCATATCGCTCACCTCCCTTTCTCCAGCAAGGTCAAGCTGACCTGACACTCACCAGTGAACAGGACAGGAGACCATTGCTGCCTTGTCCAGGTCACATACTGCAAACGCTCATGGTAAAAATGGTAAATGGAGTATACTTGTATAGCGCTTTCTACCCTCCTTCGAGGGCCCAAAGCGCTTCACAGTCACAGACCCATTCACCCATTCACACACACATTCACACACTGGTGGTGGCTGAGGCTCCACTCCTGGGTCTGCCACAAACTCTCACAGTAGTTCTGAATCTTGATACAAGTCTGCTGATGACACTTTGAGACTAACCAAGTTCACCTGCAACATCTGACTGTCTACTTCCAACCTGAAGACGCTGGTGGAGCTGCTCGTCCGTTAAGCAGCACCGTGTATTTATGACTGATTGAATGATGAACCTGGAATGACTTATTGACAAAATCAGCTTTTTATACCCACAGAGTGTTGACACTGATGCCACATTGAAAAGTTTTTCTCCTCTAGAATTAGCTGATTTTTGACTCAAATAAGTTTTTGGTTTTGAAAAACACAAAACCAAGTGTATCTGTCACCACAATACAATTACCTCCCTGTCCTGAAAATCAGTGAAGTGAAGCAAACGCTGTGTTTACAACATCCACTGAGTTTTTACAATATCTTTAATTTATGCATAAAGCTAATATATCTGTTTCTGTTGCCATAACTTCTTGTGCAAACAACACATTTCTATGTACATGTGCTTCTCTCCGTTCTCCAGTTGAGTTGGCATTTGGCTCTATGCTAGCCCACACTGGTAAAAGCTTTAATGCAGGGCTAACCCAACCTGGTGCTCATGATCGCCCAGTGAATTGTTTGGGAGCCATTGCTGCTGCCGGTTACCTCAACCCGTTTTCTTCATCCAGTCAGAAGCTTGAATAACTCAACTCATAGTTGGCCAGAGAAGGGACATTTTCAAAGCTATCAGTGTAGTAGATTTTGAAGAATGGAATTGGCCAAATCCTTGACCAGTTCAATGTTCAAGTGGTTCCAAATGCAGAAATGATGTACTTTAAACTGAAAATCCCTCAAAAATCCTTCAATAAAGCTAAGTTTTATTGAAAATACTTTCTAAATCACACATGTAAAATATGTTTTAACCAACAAAGAAAATTAAATCCAAGAATGTGGTCAAATTCAGAAAGACCTACCCTAATGAACAAAGAGTGTATAAAGATTTTTCAGACACTTTAAATGACTTTGGTCCTGAAGTTTGGAGGTTTGTCTCTGTGCTGTTTGACGTATTGTAAGCAACCTATTTTGTGGCATTTGTGTAAAAAAGGTTTTCTTCGGGCGACTCGACCATGCAGCCCATTTTCCTTGAGGTGCCTCCTCATTGTACACCTTGAAACATCCGCCCCACAGTTTTCCAGAGTCCTGGATCACAGCTGAAGTTATTTTGGGGTTTTTCTTTGTATCCCTAACGGTTTTTCTGGCAGTTGTGGCAGACATTTTGGTGACCGTGGTTTGGTTTCAACAGACTCATCACTGTCCACTTCTTGATTAAATTCTAAACACTGCTGAGTCCCATTATCAGTTCCTTGGATACCTTATTTTATCCCTTTCCTGTTGCGTACAGTTCAGTTACCTTTTGCTGTAGATTTTTTGACAACTCTTTAGCTTTTCCCATCACTCAAGATCCAGAAATGTCAGTCCAGCACTGGATGAAGGATGCAAGTGTCTGTTGGGAGTCCAGAAACTCCAAGACCTTTAGTGCACACACATTTTTTACAGGTAAATGAGTCACAGGTGAGGATGGTTACCTTTAGCTGTTGTTTAAACCCTTTAGTATATCTTGTGTACATGTTTTTAGAACAAAGTCATCAGGGTATGTCAACTTTTGAACAGGGTCATTCGGTCAACATTTAGGAGTGAAAATAATTTTTTGACAATAAATTGCTTCACTCAACCACTAACTATGAGGGGAAAAACAGTTTTTGTGTTATCATTCATATTCTATGAAAATGATCATGAAATAATTTCTTCCAGGGTATGTAAACTTAAGAGCACAGCTGTAGGTTGGGGTTGTGAGCTAATGGGATAGTGTGTAAACGAAGGCATTCCTGGACATGAGCTCAGGTTTACTGAACAGCAACCTTAACCCTAACTCTCCCACAACTCACAGGTGAATTTCTGATGAGCTGCCGTTCTGCAGAATGGGCTGAAAACCCTGCTCTGTTCCTCTTAATAGATGAAAAACTTGTTTCAAGACTTGTAGGGAAGTCAGGTTTGATGTTGATGATCTTTAGCTGTTTGAAGCAGCCAGTCACATTCATTCACTTAGCAGGCTGTCTCAGCGAACGACAGGGTCTGAATAATGGAAGAGCAGGAATCCAGGTGCTGAGGAGAGCGTTCTTCTGGTCTACCTCACATCCCAAAGAAAACGGACTCATTCATGCATGAGAGGTTAAATTTAGCAAAGCAGGTGTTCCCCCTGAACCAAAGGATGCAATCAAACACTGTAAAGAGGTCTGCAGAACTTTGAACGACAATCCCGTAACTGTAGTTGATACATATTTTTACATACTGCACTTTTATTATGCTGTACTTTTACTGAGTAACCACCAAGATGCACCGCCATTTTAACCAGTCCACCACCTAGCAGTCATTTCTGTTACCAATGTTATATTTCTGTCTCAAAAAAGCATATCTTTTTAAAATATGTTTTAATAAGTAAACGTTGAGTGATAAGGTAATATATTTTTTTCTTTTCTTTTAACCATTAGTGAGCTCAGCAACACCTATAGAAGGAAGTCATTTAGTGGAAAGGGAAGAAAACTCTGACACCCCAGAATTCTATCAGCATTTAAACGCATCATCTACACTCAACTCTGAAGACGTAAAAGGAGTCTCAAACCACTTGTGCACTTGTAACTCTGATCCGAGTGTAAATGTTTTATTTTTTATCAGGCAATTGGTGCACACTATTAAAAGATTTGTATGTGTTAAGAATTGATAGTTAGTTTTAAGCTTTTGTTATTTCAAGTAGTGCATCCGTAAATTGTATTTTGTTTTCGTACGTTTTTTATATTTAAGTGTACATATCAATACACAATTGCAAAGTACACACAAAATGTATTGGGCGAGTTATATACTAGGGCTGTGAAAGTTAACACGTTAACACATGCAATTGATCAGCCCGAATTAACGCAGTAATATTTATTAATGCTCTGCCGTGCAGCTGTGAGATATGCAAAATAAAACTCGGTACACTAAACTTTTTTTATATTCTGTGATTGACATTTTAAAAAATGAAAGAGATAATATGGCATTTGTAGATTTTGGACAAAAGCGATCTTTTATTTTAAAAAACAAGGTGGGAGATGAACTTCGATGCAGAGCAGTGCAGGCACTTTGGTAGGCGGTGCAAAACGGAGCTGCCTGCTATTAGAAATCCAAAGGGTAAACCGGTCATTATTTTATTTTGGGGTGAGGACCAACATTAATTTTTCTACAATAACGAGCACCAGCGTTGTCTAAAAATTGCGGAAACTCTGCAGTTCACCATAAAAGTCCGGTCCGCCGCCATTACCAGAGGCGAGCAGTTCAGTGGACAGACACATCTCTAGCTGTAAGCAGATTCCATCGCAATTAATCGCAAATAATTTTTTTCAAGGTTTGCAATTAATAACATTTTTTTTTTTTATCGATTCCCGGCCCTAACATATAAATATAGTATATGTGTATATATATATATATATATATATATATATATATGTACATACTGTATATGTATGTATATATATGCATGTGTATATATATATATATATATATATGTATATGTGTGTGTGTATGTGTATGTATATATATACAACAAAGAAAGATTAAAAAAAAAAAAACTAAAAGAAGGATAAAGTAACATAACAGACACTAGTACCTTTAAATTTGGTTAAAAATAATGTTTTAAAAAATTATCCTAAAAATATATCCCAACATGAATAACTCCAGAATTGGGTTGAAGAAGTCTTTGAAGAGTGTAGTATTTATTATTGTATAAAGGTTTCGCCCGTTCTTTGGACTGAGTTTGTTGTAAAATTGTTTGATTTCAGGTTCATTGCTGTGTCCATCCCTCTAAACTACAACAGGAAGCACGTGGACCTGCGGCAGACTGTTCTGCTGTCAGCTACTTGGGTCTTGGCCCTGGCTGTGGCCTCCCCCATCATGTTTGGTATCAACGACATCCCAAACCGGGACCGCAGAGAGTGCAAGCTGGAGAGCGATGACTATGTGCTGTACTCGTCCGTGTGCTCTTTCTTCATCCCCTGTCCCATCATGGTGCTGCTGTACTGCGGGATGTTTCGCGGGCTGCACCGCTGGGAGGAGGCTCGCAGAGCCAAGCTCAAGAGCAGCATCCAGGCCTGCCGCAAACTGCAGGAGGCCGCCGCATCGCTGCCTCCTCTAGCCTCCCTACCTCCGCCACTGCCTCCCATCATAGAGAGGGACCCGAGCGACGTGCCGGGCGAGCAGCCCGACTTGCCACCGGTGGAACACCCACCTAACTCTGAGTACAAAGGATCTATACCCACAGTGAGCTTCGCTGAGATCAAGTTTGACCCCAACCCTAACAGGAAAAAGAGGGCCAAAATCAACAGCCGAGAGAGGAAAGCCATGAGGGTGCTTCCTGTTGTTGTTGGTAAGTTTGGTTTTGTTTTTTAAAAGAGAAGCATCATAGATCTGAACTCCAGTGTTTATGTTCTTTGATTTACTTTAATTTTTTAATGAGTCTGAGCCGCTTTTCTTCTTCAGAATCAGCTGGAATTACACTGATCGTGTTAACGATTGAAAACTTAAAGCATGTTAAATATTTTGTGTTTAAGTGTCACCGGCGACGCCTCATGTGTTAAAGGGTTAACTGTAGTATCTTTAAATCAGTAAAGCACGAGTCCTTAGCTCACAATTCAAAGAATGATTGAAGCAAACTAAATAAGCAGGATGGAATCTCCCTCTCAGGTATTACCTGTACTGTGATATAACGACTGGCACTGGAGCGGAGCTCCCTGCTGACACTTCAGCGCCCGACCCAGAGCACTAACGCATCAGTCAGAGTGGGTCAGCCTATTAATAGATGTGCCACTGCTCCCCTTTTCCACACGGCAGCTAATCCCAGCAGCTTCATAATCTGAAATCCAATTACAACCTAAGACTTTGTCAGACTGCTTTTTAGCTGTGCGTGTAATACTAATGAGTTTGTTACACAAATTTATGTGACAAAGCTGAGATAAAACCTACAATAATGAAACATTCTGGCAATATAAAAAAAACTATGGAATTATTAGATTTTTTGAGGTTTAGATTTCTGCAGCCTGAACCTCCAGAGACCTCTAAAGGAAAAAAGGCTCTACAGTCAAAACAAATAGCATAGACATCCGTTTGGATTTTTTAAAATTATATCAAATTAAAGACTGATTTTGATAGAAATTGGGTTTTTAGTAATGTTAGGTGCGATTTGAGATGGGCTGTGTGCTAGCAGTGGAGTATGTAAACAGAGAGCTCTCATTAACCCTTTAACACCTGAGGCATCACCAGCAACGCTTAAACACAAGATCTTTAACATACTGTAACTTTTCAACCGTTACCACAATCAACGACATTCCAGCAGATTCTGAAGGAGAAAAGCGGCGCGACCCAGCCAGCAAGGCAAAGCAGGCCCCATTTGGTCCAATAGTGGGCAGAAAATGTGGGCCCCACCTGTGTTTCCCCAAGTTAACCTAAGTGGACACTCGGTTTTTAGGCTTGTTATGCTATCCAGCTGCCTGGTGGACAGCAAAGCTCGCTAGCTTGGTGCAGCGGAGCTCGCTAGCTTGCTACGGCGGAGCTTGTTAGCATGCTACAATGGAGCTCAGTAGCATGCTACAATAGAGCTCATTAGCTTGCTACAGAGGAGCTCACTAGCATGTTACAGCAGAGCTTGCTAGCATACTACAGTGAACCTCACTGGCTCAACACGGAGGAGCTCAACACTGTCCATTGGGCGGCTGGCTAGTGTCGCAAGCTAACCCATTGAAGTGAGTGTGGACAAACACAGGTGGGGCCACCACGGAAAGTGCAGACAAACCCAAACGGGGCCCACATTTTCTGCCCATTTTTAAACCATATGGGGCCCACTTGGCCTTGCTGGCTGGGGGGCTGCTTTTCTTCTTCAGAATCTGCTGGAATGACGTTGATCGAGCTGACATTTAAAAAACTACAGTAAATCAAAGAACATAAACACTGGAGCTCTGGTGTTAAAGGGTTAAAGAGAAATTAGTTTTATGATAATTACAGTAAAAGTCGACCAATCAGGAATATTTCTGACAGATGAATGAAACTCACAGCCACTAACAGCTGAAGCCTTTAGAGCTGATGGGTCCTGAGTTGTGGGTGAGGGTTGTAGTGGGATCCTTCGGCTCATGAGGGTTCACTGGTTCAAGTCTCGAGGCTGTGAGGATCATATCGACTTTTATACCTTTCATAAATTTGTGGCAAGTGTAAAAATATGTCTACACCTGAAAACAAGTTTTTAATCTTCAAACATCTGTGGATAAAAGAGAAAATTCAGAATAATCTTGTTTTTGTTTTTGTTTTTTTTAAACAAAAATATTTTGCTGCTTTTCCATTAAGTACAGCCATGATGGCGAGTTTCTCATGATGACATGATAAACTAAAAGGAAGTAATCCCACTTTTAAGAAAAATAATCAAGGAAAGATCCATTTGAGTTTATCTGTGCGATGTGTTTCTATGTGATTGACTGCTAACAGGAGAAAGGTGCTGATTGGTTGATGAGTTTAAACATAACATTTGTGTTTGATTGTGAGGTTGTAACTAGTATGTGGATCTGTGTGTAGAAAAAAAAACCCTCTTTCATGTTTATGTCCTGTTTTGAGGACTTGAAAAATAATTTCTAGTACCAGAAAACATTTTTACAGCCATAAATATATTTTATTAAATTATTGCCGAAACCTTTTTTTACATTTGCAAATTATTTAATACACCTGGACATTAAATTGAACAGAGATTGCCTCATGTTTATTAATCCAACCTCAGTGTCTTAAGGGCACTCTTAACTCCTGCTTCCACAGTAAACACAATTGTGTGATGGATGGATGAAGATGGAGGGATTACAGATGGACAAACAGCAAAGCCTGAATAATGAGAGCAAACACACTGATAGGATCAGCACTTTTTTCTCATCTGAAACTAGTTTAACATCAAAAAAACAGTTATTTATTCAGAATCGATGCAGATTTCCAGAGAGAAGTCATGATTTGGCTACTTTAAAAAATACAAATATGTTATCTATTCTTCAAAGTTCCACTCTGATCATCTTTTGATCTATTTTTTCAAAGCACTCCCAGAGGTCTTTAAATGATGATTATGCTGTTTTTAGCCAAGATTAAAAGAAAAACTGTTGTTTTCAAAGACATAGCGTCTGCAAGCAAGAGGTTCCGCCTCCTTTACCGCTACCCATAAATGAGAGCTCTCTGTTTACATGCTTTTACAGCCGCTCACACCCCCACATAGCAATAAAAATGGTGAGCAATATTGGAACTGTTCAGTTTTGATCCAGATTCCTGCTCAGGTGAAGATAAAAGCATCAGATGCATCAGAATGGAGCGGAGCAGGGAGCTGGTGGTCTGCTCCTGATTCACCACAATTTGAATTAAAAAATACTCAGAAATGCAATTTTAATCCTAATTGTCTTTATACATGTCCACCATCATCATCATCATGTTAAAAAGACCAAGAACATCATTTAATTGGAGTAGGTCTTTAAGTCTGAGAGTCTCGCACCACAAACAAATTTATCTCTGCAGCTGAAAATATCACTTAGTGCCTCAACTGAATTCATCCAGTTGAGGCAATAAATTCAGATGCCACCAAAAATACATCTATAGTTCATAAGAAAACCTTCAATGTGACATAAAAAAGCCTTCCTGTTATGATCTCTTCAAACTGAATGACAAACGGATCGGGTTCTGCTTGATTCTGACTCCTCGGTCCCTCTGCAGGTGCCTTTCTCTTTTGCTGGACCCCCTTCTTTGTTCTCCACATCATGCGAGCGCGTTGTCATGACTGCCAAATCCCATCGGCCTTGATGAGCGTGGTAACGTGGCTTGGATACGTCAACAGCGCTCTAAACCCCATCATCTACACCATCTTCAACACCGAGTTCAGAAACTTCTTCAAGAAGGTTTTGCACCGCTGCTGCTCATAGAGGAACCCCGCAGCTGCTGGACCAACTCTGAACTTCTGCTGGAGTCTGTCAGTCTCTGTCCTCTGTGAGGTCTCTACTGCCACTGACAGCAAAGCTTAAATTAATCCTGTGAATCATTTTCTTCTGTGTTATTATCAGCACTTTCAACAGCTTTATACCATTTCTAATGACCAGCTGAGGATCACGCTGACTGTACACAGGAGACAGCAGCACTCGCTCTTCTTCATGGACTGATGTGCTGCTTCATGCAGATGTTTCATACAGAAGAATCTATGCAGCCTGTATTTGGTTGAACTATTCCAGGTAGTATGGTCAGGTTTGTATGTTCCAGTTTAGAGCCTGAAGACCTTTTCTCTGATGGTTGTGACTAGCCTTCACTTGCATAGATCAGTGTGAATGTCAGCTCACTCTGTGCCATGTAGAAGTTCTGCTGTGTGTTTAAGGCCTTTTTCTCATCAGCAGCTACTTTTCTGTTTTTTTTTTATTTTTTTAATTTACATTAAGATGTAAAAAAAAATCATATTTCTTAAAAAAATCAAGAGTTTACATTTTTGAAGATGAGGCTCCAGAATCTTTGGAAAGGTTTTTCTTCTTACTGCCTTAATCTACTTAGATGTCAAAGAGTAAATAAAATATTTGAATGTTTGTGTTCATCTATTTGCAGTCACATTGACAGTTGTGTGTGCCAGTACACATTTAGGTGTTTTATTTGCTATGTACTGAGGAAATACAAAAAAAAAAAAAAAAAAAAAAGAACTTTTGTTTGTGTTTTTATATTTTTAATAATACTGTTCTGGAGCTTTCTGGTGTCTTTGTATTATGTCCACAAACAGAACAACATCAGAGGATTTGTCGCAGCTGATCAATCTGCCATGTCAGCAGTTTGTTTGATACAGTGATGTGTCAGAGGGATGGAGCTTGGAGACTTAATGCACTTTACGTTCATGCTGTTACCAATGATTGCACTGTTAAAGCAACTCAACAAAAAACTGCCATTTACTCCTAAAGGTCACAGACATGTATTTTTCTCTGGCAAGAGCCAAACGAGAATAAGCCGTCCTGCTTTCCTCATCCTGTTCATGATCATGACAAACGGGGAGCCGCTTCATTTTAGAACCCTCATGGTTAAACCATTGATTGTATAAAAGAACTGGACTGAGTGAGTGTGATGTCACCCATAGAAAATGGCTTACTTCCTGCTCCAATCAAATGAAGTCGATTCAGTCTCCACTGGACCCAGACGTCGTCAGTAAGCAGTGATGTGTCCGCGTCGGTCTGAGTTTACGTTTCTAAGGCAACCACTCTGACCAATAAGGAGTGAGCTTGTTGGAAGTCCTCAACCCTCTGCCAATCGAATGTTTCAACCACATTCTTTTATTGAGGGCTCTGATTGGTCTAGAATAACGTCTAATAATTACAATAAAACTTAATCATGACTAAAACAACACGACAGGAGTTAGTTAGCAGCTGGAACCACAGCCACCATTGATTTGTTGAGCCTTTATTTATCCAGGTAGGTCGGTTGGGAATAATTTCTCCTTTACTATGATGACCTGAGTTTATATTGACAATACTTACAGACGTGGAGAATTCGTTTGAGTTAGAATCGTTGGTGTGGGAAAAAAAATCTTCAAGAGAGTTTAAAATAATCTGAGCTCCTTGGCATGTGTGCAAATCTTTAAACTTAAACAGCAGGACAAGTTTCAAGTTAGGTGCTTTTACGATTTGTTGCAATTTGCATGAACTCTGGATATGCAAATATCCGGAGGTATAACCTTATTCTGGTCTCTGTGTGAGCATTTCCCCACTACCAGATTAAGAAAAGTGGGTTATCTATTAAACAAAGTTTGAACAAACCTGTGTATGAATCCTTTATGTGTAACCAAATACAACAGAACGACCCTCTGGGTAATTCTATCTGGCCCTCCAAATCATTTTACTTTTATTGTTATTAATAGCCTGATGTTATTTTGTGCTTATTTCTAACTTGTATAATTTTGCCAAAATATATTTTTATGGAGTGTAAAATATCAAAAGGTATTTAAAGTTTGAGTTATTCTGGAATAATAATCCTGCATTTTTATTATTCATAATTATGTTAAAAGGTTTGAAAAATTGGCATTCTGCTTTTTGGAATATTTTGGCATTTACCAAGATTTTTAGGCTGTTTTGGAGTTTAGTTAATATTTCAGCTACATGCTAGTTGTTTTGGCTAATGTAGGCTTTTTTTAAAGTTTTTTAGGGATTTCAGGCATTTAATTAATATTTTAGATGGTTATAACCTTCAGTGTTTTCAGCAATCAGCTTCAGCATTTTTACCAATCAATTTCAGCATCTTCAGCCAAATTCAGCTTACAGCATTCACACTAGCATTATCACAGGTAATGCTATATATCTAGTTTATAATTATGTTAAAAAGTTAGTTTTAAAAATGTAGTTCTAGAGTTCAATAAATGTTTATCCTGTTTGGCCCGCAGCCTAAGTTGTGTTTTTGTTTTACATGTTAAATCCAACTAAAAGTTCTGTCTTAAAACACGATATGAGGACAGCTAAAGGCCTTGGAGCCGGCTCTGTCGTAAATTACTGCAGACCCAAAAGGGACGTTGGGTTTGAAAGTGTCCTCCAGAGATGAACCAGAGTTTAAAATGTGTATTGGTAAGACTTCCTGTTAAGGTTACCAAAAAGTTTAGTTATTATAAATCCACGTGGAGAATGGCAACTTTGTCCGGTTGATTATCCAGTTGCCAGGGTGTCTGATATCTTGAAATGGTTTCAGAGAGTTGGATCAAGTCAGAAACAAAAAAAGGTTGGCTTCAGGTCATATGAGGCATGCCAGTATGCCTGAATGCTGCTTCCAAGGGTCCCCCTGCTTTAGAAGACACATGTGCAGACCCACCTTCAGTTTGACAAAGATGATTTACAGAGAGATTAGTAGAAGGTTCTGTGGTCAGATCAGACCAACACAGAGCTCTTTGGCATCAACTCAACTGTTTGGAGGAAGAGAAATGCTGCAGATGACCCCGAGAACACCACCTCCACTGTCGAGCATGGAGGTGGAAGCATTATGGTTTGGAGGTGTTTTTCTGCACAAGACTGCTTCACCGTATGTATGGAGGAAGGGTGGAATCATGTACCATCAAATCCTGAGTGACAACCTTCAAATGGATGAATCTTCCACCAGGATCATGACCCAAACATTCATCCAGGGAACCAAAGAACGGCTGAAGAAGGAACGGATGAAGAAGACACAGTGTGGTCCAGACAGACTCTGGACCTAGAAAACCTCTGGAGAGAGCTGAAGTTTAGAGTTGCTAAGCAGCAGTCTCCAAACCTGAACGATTTAGAAATCCTTTAGACTTAGAACCAGAATTCCTCCTGATATCTGAAGAAACCTGATCAACTACAAGAACGTCTGACCTCTGAGCTGATAAAGTTTTACCACAAAGTGCTAAGTCTTTCTGGCAAAAAGGTTCAAATACTTATGTCCCTCAATGTAATGCAACATTTACATTTTAGAGTGGATTTCTCTCTCACTGTTCAAATGAGCAAATGACAGAATCTCAGTTTCTTTCTAAACATACACAGTCAGCAAAGAATCGAATATTTGTTCCATTCAGGATAGACTGTGTATGTATTAATTATTTACACTAAACAAATGTTATAATGTAAAAGTACTATCATGAAATATTCATTCAAATCCAAAGAAACATTAAATAGAGTTCGTTCTGTCCTCCAGTGCTGCAGACCTGAGTCCGGTTCTGGGGTTCAGACCCTGCAGTGTTCTGGATTTGATGGACAGCCACCCTCTCTGTGTTCCTCTGGTCATCCAGTCTGCAGGGCGGATTACTGCAGGGGGGTGATGCTGTCCACGATTACTCCACCTGGGAGATCTGCTTAAGCCCTGAAGGGAGTGGTCTCACTGGACATCTGCTACGACCCTTCAACTGTGTCGGCAGAAAAACAGCGAAGGGTTTGGCCAAAGCCGAGCTGCACGAGAGAAACTGGACTGAGAGGCTGACTGGAGGAGGAGACGGTCCCCAGTGGAGAGACCTCTTTGTAAATCAGAGGCGTGACCTGCAGGAGGATCTCACATGGAGCTTTGGCTTTAAACTTCACGTTCGTTTTTCCGTCTGTCCCTCCCGCCCAATCTTTTTTGGGGTCACAGGTTGCTGGAGCCTATCCAGCTACTGTTGGCCAAAGACGGAGTACATTCTGAGTACATTCTAATTAGGTCAACAGCCTGTTGCAGGACCACACCCACACTTACATCCACACCTGTAGAGAGAATTTGAGCCGACAATGAACTTGTGAAACATGATTTTGGACTGTGGGAGAAAACTGGAGAAATTCCACTCATGCATGAGGACAACATGCAAACTATGACGAGAGTGCTAACCACTACACCACCGTGCACTCTGTAGCTGCTCCTTGTCGAATCAGATCAAAATTTGTCAATAGTGCCAATAGTTGACTAATCACCGATTATTTTTAAACCGTAAACTGGATGTAAAACACACATCTTAACCATCAATAGCTTTAAACTAACTACAAACTAGATATATAGCATTACCTGTGATAATGTTAGTGTGAATGCTGGAAGCTGAATTTGTCCGCTTAAGATGCTGAAATTGATAGCTAAAAACACTGAAGCTGAAAGCCAGCTAAAATATTAGTTAAATGCCAAATTAGCCTAAAAAATGAAAAAAAAATCCTGAATTAGCCAAAATACCTAGCATGTAACTGAAATATTAACTTCACTCTAAATTAGCCAAAACAATGTGAAAAATTCCTACATTACCCAAAACAGATGGCATGTAGCTGAAATATTAGCTAAACTCCAAATTAGCGGAAAAAACTCAATAAATGGCAAAATAGTCCAAAAAGCTAACAAAATGAAATTATAACTTTCAACTTTACTACACTCTGACTCCATATAATATAAAGTAACGACTAATCGACTATTAAATTGTCGTCAACTATTTTAATAGTCGATTAGTCGACTAATCATGGCCCTACTTGTCAATAAAAGGTTTTCATGCTTTGAGCAGCTCTTAACAATAAAACAAAACAAAAGCCCAGAAACTCTTCACACACACAACAGCACACATCTGAGAAGTGTCACATTATACAAGTTCAAGCAGAACAAGTTCTGACGCCGTTCTGTTTATTCATGCATTTCATGTTTAACCTCATCTGATGTTTGGACCTGAAACGCAATAAAAATGTCCTGATGTTGCCAAACCTAAAAAAGTTACTGAGATGGATTCTCTGGTGAAGTTTGTCGTTTCCTGTACAGTTTGACACTTTGAGGGTGAAGCTGATAAAACTACAACATCTGCGGGTCAGCAGACCTTCCTTCATCTGAAGTTCAGTCTTCAGTGTCTGAAATCGTTTCAGTTCTTTTTCCTTTGGGATCCATGATAAAATATTATTAAGACATGAGAAGTCTGTCCGTGTCTGCAGTCCGTCTCCTGCTGAGGAAACATGACACAGTCCTCTCTGCTGACGGAGAGCAGACGGTTCAGTCCAGAGAGGATCTTCATCACTTCACTTTGTCCATCTCCATGGCTGCCACCTCCTCCTCATCCTGGACAGGTATGCCCCCTGCTGGCTGACAGCAGGAGTGCTGATGGTCTTTCCAGTCCTGCAGAGACCGACCAGGATGTGTGAACATGTGTCATCTTTTTTAATTAACTTCAATTAACAGCCATCGATGATGCCTTAAATACAGAACTTCTAAATGAATGTTCTCCTCATTGTACTGGTCAACAGCTAATTTGCTTTCAAAACACAAACTTAAAAAAAAACGATAAAAAGGTTAACAGTATATTTAAAAAGGATATTCTAGCAGCCACATTTACTGATGTCTCAGACAACAAACAGTTCAGTTAATAAACAATTACACAAAATTAAAACAAAAAATGCGCAAAGAAGCTTAAAATAGTCATTTAAATAAAATATTTGCTCCATTTCTGATTGTAAATGCATATTTTCAATAAATAATCCAGATCATTAACAGGATTGTGATTTATTACTTAAAACTGTCTGTAAATGCAACAAAAACTGTGCTCAAATTATCTGGTATAAGAGATCTGGTATATCGAAAGTTTGGGCACCCCAGGAAAAAAATGTTATATTTTTGTGCATAAAGAACCTGAGGAAAGGTTGAAAACTCTTCTAAAGGCATCAGTTTACAGATTAGACATTTTTTAACATGTCAAAAAAATAGACTTTATTTCCATCATTTATGCTTTGAAAACAACACAAAACAAAATAATGGTGTGTGCAGACGTTTGGGCAGAGTTAGTACTGGGTAAGAATCACAGCTTTAAAGGATTTTTGTATCTCTCAGTTCTTGTTTGAGGAATCTTCATCCATTCTTCTTTACAGAAGTCTTCCAGTTCTCTGAGACTTCTGGGATGTCTGTTCCTCTGTTCAGGTCTATCCATAGATTTTCAATGATTGAGAAGTTCACTGAATAAACTTCAGTTTCTGCCTCTAAAGTGTGTTTAGGATCATAATCATTTGGAGAAGACATCCTCTCTTCAGCTTTTTCACCGATTACATCAAGTTAGTGTCCAGAATCTGCAGAAATGTTGTGGAATCTGTTCTTCCTTCTGCTGGTGAAATGTTTCCTGATACAAGCCCACAGCATGATTGATCCACCCCTATGCTTAACAGCTGAACAAAGGTTCTGTTCATCAAACTCTGGACCCTTCCTTCTCCAAACAGACCTTTGCTCAATGTGGTTCCATGTGAACCGGCTCGGTCCACAGAACTTGTTTCCAAAATGCATCAGGCTGGTTTCTATGTTCATTTGTGAACTTCAGACGTTGAACTTTGAGGTTTTCTTCTGATGACTCTTCCATATTTGTACTAGTATCTCGTGACAGTAGAGCAGTGCAGAACAACTCCAGAGTCTGCAGGTTCTGGAGGATCCTTCAGTCAAACGTGGATTTGGACTTCTCACAATCCTGCAGCTGATCTGTCTGAGACTTTTCTTGATCTTCCAGATTTGCTTCAACTTCCACTCTTCCTGTTGACTGAAATCTCTTACTTACATTCTGTACAGAGGATACTGGAGTCTTAACACGCTTTGGTATCTTCTAACAGCCTTCTCCTGCTTTGTGAGCATCAACTATTTACAGTTTCTACGTTCTAGACAACTGCTGGAAGAACCCACGATGCTGATTGGTGGAGCAAGGTCACATGACTCAGATTATTGAAAACCTTGGAGATTTGAATCATGTCTTTGCAAACGATGATTGTGAACAATCACTTTTTACTGTCAGGCCTCAGCTTTCCAAAGGGGGTGGAGCATACTATCAATTTTGCAGGGTATCTAAACTTTTGTACATGCTGTTATTTTGTTTTCTGTGATTTTAAAAGGGTAAATGATGGAAATAAAGATCTAAGGAATGTCTCATAATCGGATACCTGTAGAGGATTTTTCCATCTTTCCTTGGGTTCTTTAAGCACAGTAATATAACATTTTACCTGGGGGGCCCAAACTTTCAATCCCACTGTATCATTTTTAGTTGGTTTGTTCTTCCATTCATTCATTTTCCAAACCCACACATGCAATCACATGCACATGCACACATATCAACTATTTTATGTCAACAAAAACCATGTTTTTGAACTATGGGAGAAAATTGGAAAAAACACTCAAACTCCACACAGAAAATCTCCAGTGGGGATTTGAACTGGAGCCTTCATGCTGTGAGGAGAGAGTCCTAACCATTCAATTCACCAGAGCCTGGATCCATTTAGCTCAGATTTTTTATTTTATATTTTAATTCTCTCAATTAAAAAAAAAAAACAAACATTTCCTTAAAAGACTTTGGAAAATTCATGGCTGTGAGTTAATTAAGATGCTCATTTAGTCAGTAATGTATGTTTAGGTCGACCGAGCGTTAGCATTAGCAGTCCTATAGGAAATCCCATTGTATGTTAGCATCAAGCTAGCGGACTTTAGCTTTATGTGTTAGATTGATCTCTATTTTTATGGATTGATTATTGATCTGTTAAGCTTAGATCGATCCAGATAGAATAATCAATTTTATCAACCCAGCTCTACCCTTCTACCCCACTGTGCTTGTAGTACCTTTCTTTGGCAGAAGGTGGAGCAGTAGTTGACTTTGTGGCAGCCTGTGCACTCGTTCATGGCCACCCGACCACAGTTCACACACATCTGCTGTGGAATCGCAACAGGAAACCACCGAGAGAGGAAAAGAGACGGGAAGAAGACTGTTGATCAAAGATCATCACTGAGGGTCAATAACCTACTGAAAACAGAGCAACAACAAGCAGTAGAACGTCACCTGGTATTCAAAAAATACTTGAAGAATTACTGTATCTGTCAGATTTGAAATCCCTCCAGAGTATAAGTTACAACAGCAAAAAAATGAATTATAAAGATAAAATGACATTAGTGGGACTCCCAGGCAAATTACGAAAAAAACCCAACTTATACTCCAAACAAAAATGGTATATTGTATCAAATAGGATTAAAAACAAGTCTGGTTTGGTGTCACTTCTATAAGATTAGGACTAAAAATGAATTCAACCTGATAATTCTAGAAAACTAAAGTGTTGAATCTTTTGCACTTTGTTCACTTTTCTTGTCTTCTTCCACCTGAACATTAATAATAACAAAAAACTGCCCAATATTATCCGACACATTAGAAACCTCCACCAGAATGTTTAAGGTGTTTGTTGTAAACTGAGAGAGGGACCCTGCAGACAGAGATGAGTGTTTGTCATACGTTGATGATTATCTCTGTGATGTCAGAATTCCTCTTAGCCTCCGAGTCATCCGGCTGCTGAAAGGAGATCTGGTGAAGACAACGCCGCCCAGCAGAACACACAGGAAGTTACAGAACAGGCCAGGTCATGACTTTATTGTTGACCTTCTGGACTCGACCTCACCTCCTTCCTGCCTTCCTGAGCCTTGGCGTCTCCAGCCTCCCCCGCTGAGCTCTTGGCCTGTTCGATCAGAGCCTTCAGCTGCTGAACGTTGGCGAGCAGCGTGTTAGCCAGCTCCTCCAAATACAGCCATGTCTGCTTCTGTGGATCCCCCCCGCCGGGCTCCACAGCCCCAGCAGGCGCCACGTCCAGCCCCGTAACCAGCGTTTCCGATGGAGACGCCGCCGCGGTTGATACCGCCACTTTGGCTTGAATCGGCTGAGGAGTCATGGACAACGCAGGCAACGCCGTCAGCACTGTGGAGGAGTCACAGGAGGAGAGCCGTCACAGGGAATCAAACTGGAGGATACGTGTCAACGTCAGGACCGGCCCTCCAGAGCATTCTATATCATTATCGTTAACGGCCCGATGTTATCTTGTATAACTGTGACAGCATATATTTTATGGGGAGCACAATCTTTTGGGGTATTTATACATTTCATATTATATATAAAAAAAATATACAAGTAAATACATTTGAGTGTTTTTTTTCTTTCAAAATTTACTTTATTTATAACTTGTATAATTTCGACAGAATTCACTTTTATAGAGAGTAAATTATTGAAAGTTTAAGTTTTAAATTAATTTATTCTGGAATAATAATCCTGTCTGTTTTTACTCATAATTATGCAAAAAAAGTCAAATTTTTAAAGTTTAAAAATTTTAACAATTTCGTTTTTTATGTGTTCAATAAATGTTTATCCTGTCTAACCTACTGTGTGTTTTGGATTTTGGCCACTTGTGCGATTGAGTTTGACAGCCCTGAACTAAAGGATATATCGAGGATAAAGGCAGAGCTCGTTGACTGTATATGAGAACTGGACCGAGCGAGAGTGACGTCATCCATAGAAGATGGTTTACTTCCGGCTCCAAACAAATGAAGTCAAATCAGTCGCTGTTTTTTGTGATATGGACGCCACCATGTTGGAGCCAGACATCATCAGTAAGCATTGATCGGTCTGAGTTGACGTTTCTATGGCAACCGCTCACTCCAATCAGGAGTTTGCTTGTTGGAAGTCCACGCCCCTACCACCTGGAAGCAGGCTCCACAAAATGCGTGAGGGCCAGCAGGCTCCACCTACTTTTACTGAGCCATCTGATTGGTCAGTTTATAACTTGAACAACAGAAACAAATACTTTTTAAAAATAAGGATTATCAAGGAGATGTTACTAAGGTATCAGTGCAAGAATGGTTATATAATAATGGAATGACTGAGTAACAGCTGTCTCTACAAGTCTATGGAATTTTGCAGGTACCTCCAGTTTGAAACACTCGGGGGAGGGGGGGGGGTCACTCAGTCCAGTTCTCTTATAGAGTCAATGATATGTAAGTCAGAAGGAAATAACATAATTTATTGATCTGATATGAACATTTTATGAAGACTCTTTATGAATCCACTGTGTTGAGATGATGAAAAGTTGATAGTTTATTATAAATACATTTAAACACATTTTTTATTTTTTTTTTGTGGTTTTTCACTAATGTAGTGAGCATTGATGCACTCTGTATTTTTGGTTTGTTTTTTCCTCTGAATTTCAGGGTACTGGATTTGGGAATTGTAGATTCAAACTCTCTAACAGGAATCAGACAACCTATAACTGCATGTGAGCAAATGCTAAACATCTGATCAATTCAAGGTCAACAGAGAGATCTACAGATCGTCTGATTGGATGAGGACTGTCTGCTTCATCCTGACCAGACGTGATGCTGAAATGAAAGTCATTAAAGGCAGGCGATGCTTTGTGAGTGAGGGTCCACACCTGCGGTGCCACCGTAGACCTCGCCTTGAGCCGAACCATCTGAGATGATGGCGGCGGCGGTGGCGGCGTCGCCCGTTGGAGTGCGGTCAAACGTCAGGGTTCCGGAGGTGGTGAATTCTCCCGATGGAGACACCGTGACTGTGGGATAACAACAGCTGTGTCAAACACTACGACTGATAGTGGTCCAATCAGACGTCAATCTGAAGTCATGTGACCTACATGTAGCTCCAGGGCTCAGAGTGATGTTCTTGGAGGACGGAAGCTCCTTTTTTGAGGGGATGACTTGAAGATCTGCGTCTTTCTTCCGTCTCTTATACGGAACAAAAAGGCGAACCGGACCGGTCTGCACCAGGAGAACACGGAGAAAAGTCATGACGGCAACACAAGATAATGCATAACAATTTGACAGCATATTACAAAACACGGGATTTAGTAAGAGAGACACTACATTCATCCATAAAGTCATTGACAGTATCTTTGTCTGGCCTGTAAAGCTTCTGTAATGTTTCCTCTACTGAACATCTCATTGTCTTGTTTTTCTGGAACTTTTTAGACATTTGCTCTGACGAAGATGACGTACTTAGAAGACGGTGTTTTCACACGTCCTGACCTCCACTAATAAGTTAGGTAGGTGACGTGCTGAAATCAGTATTGCCTCAATACAACACAAATCCTGCTTTCTTACTGAAATATACCTTTAAACACGAGCAGCCGCAGGAGATTTTTATAACAGTTTATTGTGAATTCTTTCATTACTTTTGCACTCTAAGGTTGCGCGTTAGAAAACGAGTGTGTGGTTTCTGTCTCTGTCATCCTATGATAGACCAGCAGAGTGACATGGGTCTGTATTAGAGCTGGAACGAATACCCAAATACTGGGATATTCATGGTTGACTCCAAGATCACCGAGTTGTGAGTTTAATAAATAATGTAGAGTATATTTGAAAACAATTCACTTCAGTCAATGTAACTATGGCTCTAAAATGCTGCTGATCACCATTAGCTCCGATCCGCTTCGGGGTTGCTTTTTGTGAGGAATGAACACTATAATAAATTTAAAAGCTCAAAAAGTTAATTTTCCATGGTATAGACTCTTTAAATAGTTTGTGAATCGCTGATCTTCATTCATGAATCAGATCAGATCTCTGTCTAGGTGAGGATCCACAGCCCTTCTGAGTATATCAGGATGACTGCTGTTTGTTCAAATCTAAAAGCATTTCTGACTCATTCATACAGATGATTGAATGATCTCTGGAGACTTTGAACATCAGAAAAAACAGTGTTTACCATATTGATGTTTTCTCCTGCCAGGGAACTCTCTTCCTTTAAAGACTGTGAAGAAGGGAGAAAATTAATAAAGAAACAGTACACAAAACGACAACATCAAAACTGCAACAGGAATAAGTCCAGGTCTTTGATGTTGGGCTTGGTCCATTTCAAATTAAGATTTATTGTGGACAAAGAGTCAAACTTTTTTATATTTTTTTCAGAACAGAATCCTTTTTCCAGTAGTGTAACTTGTGTTAGGACCTGTCTCTGTTCTTGTTTCAGTCCACTGGTTTACTATTTCCTGTTTTTCTTTTAACATATATTACAGATAGTTTTTTGTTCTCTGTGTTTTTGATTTAGTCATGTTTCTGAACCCCCAAACTGTGGTGTGGCAACGAATGCACCATTCACTGAATATGCAGACAACAAGTTCCTCAGATCCACATGGATCCCTCTGCTATAAAAAGATCATGTCTGATATTTAGAATTATTTTTTATACACTGAAGCAGAGAAGTATTTGTTAAAAAAACAGAAGTTCACCTCAGTACTTTGTAATATAACCCAGGTTTCAGTGACAGAGACTAAACCTTTCCTGTAGATCGCAGCAGGTTTACGCTGTAGCTGCTGTTTAGGTCCATTCATCCATGCAGATCTTCTAGCTGGGATTATTTGGGGCTGTTGCTGGGCAACAAAGACTTTCAATTGCCTCCACAAATTCTCTATTGGACTGAGATCCAGAGATTGCCAGGAATCCATCCACCCCCCTTTTACCCCTCTATCCATCCATTCCTACCCTCCATCCATCCATCCATCCCACCATCCATTCACCCATCCCCCTTCATCCATCCATCCATCCATCCATTCCTCCATCCATCCCTCCATCCATCCATCCATTCCTCCATTCATCTCTCCATCCATTCACCCCTCTATCCATCCATTCCTCCATTCATCCCTCCATCTACCCTTCCATCCATCCATCTACCCTTCCATCCATCCCTCCATCCATCCATCCATTCCTCCATTCATCTCTCCATCCATTCACCCCTCCATCCATCCATCCCACCATCCATTCACCCATCCCCCTTCATCCATCCATCCATTCCTCCATTCATCCCTCCATCCACCCTTCCATCCATCCATCCATCCATCCATCCACCCTTCCATCCATCCATCCACCCTTCCATCCATCCCCCCTTCATCCCTCCATCCACCCTTCCATCCATCCATCCATCCATCCATCCATCCATCCCTCCATCCACCCCTCCTTCCATTCATCCCTCCATCCATCCACCCTTCCATCCATGCATCTATCTATCTATCTATCTATCCACATTCTTTCTTTCTAATACAGATCAGTCTTTTTTTTAACTCTTTGTAGAAAAACAGTCCTAAACCATGATGGTTCCACCCCCATGCTTCACAGTGGGTATGGTGTTCTTCAGCGTTCTTCTTCCTCCTCCAAACAATGACAGGTCTGCACATGTACTGGTGGGGGGGACCTTTGAAGCTCTGCAGGATTTGAATCCATAAATGCATGTGTTACCATGGTAACCTGTGTTACTGTGGTGGTCCCAGCTTTCTTTAGGTCATTAACCAAGGTTTTCCATGAAGTTCTTGGCAGTTTCATCAATGTTCTCAAGATCATTTGTACACAATCAGGAGTGATTTTCCATGGAGCTCCAAACTGCTTGTTGATTGCAGATGAATTCATTCCGGTCTTGTTCAGGTCTGTATTATTGTTCCTAGTGTCCTTTGACAGATCTTTGGTCCTGATCAAGGTGGAGGGGTTGCAGTTTGACTGCTTAAAGGTGTGTTTAGGTATCTTTGATTCAGGCAGTGAGTTAAACAGGTGGCATCAATACAGGTAACCAGTGCAGGATAGAAGACCTTCTTAAAGACAGAATTCTTGCTCGTTTGTAGAAGATAAATACTTATTTTCTGCCCTATCATACAAAATAACAATCAAACTACGTGATTTCCCGGATTTTTTTTTCTTAATTCTGTCTCTCATAGTTGATGTGTTTCTGTGTTTACATTCAATGTTTTAACTTTTTCTCTTATATTTGCTAATACTAACCTGAAGTTTGTTTACTTTCACCATTGAAGTTACTTTTGATTTCCATCTTTTCATATTCTCTCATTTGAACTTCATTACTTGATTATTTTACCCATAAGTCACTGATCTCCAGCATTGTGAGTTCTCTGTCTGAACAACCAGACACCAGAACCCACCTTGTTGACTCACCGGTGTAAGATCATCACAACAGGCTGAACAGGTACAGGAGGCGGCGTGAGGGTTAAGGATCCTCTCCTAGACACAAACAAGCACATTTGTCAGATCCAAACAGAGAACAGGAAGCCTCTAGAACGGACTGGTCACAGCACCTGTATAAGGCACAGCAGAGGTCTGCCGGCGTATCTGATGCTTCTCTTCCAGTCTTTGCTGCTTGCTCTGCCCGACAGAGCCTCAAACTCTGTGGGAGTGAACCACTGCTGGTTGTGTTTAATGCAGCGACCTTTGCCACCTAAAAACCAGAGACAGATGCATGACTCTTTACTGCTGCCCTGTCTGATATGCTTTTATTCTGAAACACGCGGTGGCCAACCACTTTATCCAATATTTAAACCTTTTTTCCATTCAGTGAGAATAATACGACAAGTCAAAGCAATTAAAAAACACTTTAAGAACTAAACACAACAAAAAGTAATAGTTGAAGCTGAAACACACAAGTAGAAATATTTCTATCAGATGACAAACTCAAAATAGAATCTCAACTGACATAAATGAACTCCCGGGATAAAGGCCTTCAAATATCCTGTCCCTTTGTTTCAGAGGTCGATAAGCTAAAGCAAAACCTGCGTTCATTATCAGACATATTTGTTAATGACATTTGACACACAGGTGACACTTTATCCACTACAGACCAAAAAGAAGTCTTACACTGAAAACTATGGCAGTGGATCGTTGCTCAGGTGGCGATTCGATTCATGAATAGAACCACGATTCTTACTTTTTACTAAAATGTTTGTTGCTGCGTGTATGTCTTTTAACTGGATGTATGAAAATGTGAATTATTTGTATTAATTCCCATCATTTATACCTTTATTTAGAACAGATCAGAATGAACAAAATTGATAAAAACACAAAGATTTAGAAAAAAAGAAATGGTGTTTCTTATTTTAAACAGGTTTTTCTTTTTTTGTCAAGTTCAACAGTAATATGAACAACATAAAAAGCATAAAATTCAGTTTTTTTGGACCATTTAAGAACAAATCCTGAAAATATTTTCCACAGTTTTTCCATCCTCAAAGTTCTGCACCATTTTACGTTCTAAGCAATATCGGTGCAGAGCCCGTAGAATTAGATGTTTTATTTTTTTCCGTGGCAGAATCAGCGGATTCACGTTGATGACGTCCGCCCTTCAGCCATGCAGTGCAGACTACCTGCGTTTCTGCGCTTCAGAATTCGCTGAAGTTACATTATTTGCGTCAACTGTTGAAGAGTTACTGTAACCAAAAGAATGTAAACACTGGAGCTAAAGCTGATTTATTTTTTCAGAAGTGAATGAAATTTCATTTTTGTTAATTTTTTAAACGGAAAAAAAGCTCTCACTAGTTTTACTTTGAAAACAGGAAGCTTCACCGACACAAAGATTTATTTACTTCCGGTGACAGTAACACTGATCAATCAGTTTTAGCTAATAAAATTAAAATCCAACATTATTCTGCATTTCAGAGCAATAAATACATTATTCCCCAACAATATTTTACTACGCTCTATTATATTTATAAAAATTGCAAATCAGCGATCTTGGACGTTGCGAATATTTATACTCAGATTTTTGGGAGCAGATCGCGAGTGTCCCAGCACCTGGATACTCGTTACAGCCCCACTGAAAACCAGAGCTAGAGTGGTTCTAGAGGAGACTCTCTGTGTTGGTGTTGACAGATGAACCTGAGAGATTCTCAGTGCAGACATCACCTGATCCCAGGCGAGGCTTGTACAGAACCCCGCTGGTGTTCCTGCAGCGGACCGGCAGCTCGTTGTTGTACACGGAAGGGTCCCAGTTGTACTTGGAGCAGGAGTCCTTGTCCTGGGGGGGAGTCAGTGGAGTAGTTGGAGTCTGAGGGCCTGGAGCAGATGTTCAAAGTGAGTAAGGTTTTAATTTGGACTGTGAACATTTTACATTAATGCAAGTGATTAATCAATTAACGCTTTAATATTCAATAAAACAAATAATAATATCTCATTGAGCAGAAGTCCTCTGCTTTGCCTCGGTGGTGCAGACAGCATGCGCTACAACACTTTGCTGTTTTTTTTTCCCACTTATAACATGGTTATTTACAAAAGAAATAAATAATCATTCGGTTTTTAGTATTTTGCTCTTGAAAGCTGAAAGCTGCGTTCATTCAGATGGTGAACCTCACCGTACAGGGAGAGTCTCTGAATGACTCCAGACATAAATAAACCTGATCTCTAAACATCCTCCATGTCTTCCATGCCTTGTAAGTGAGATACACACAGACAGACACCACTCCATATAGCAATCAGGCTAAAAACATTTGACGATAGCTCCTCCTACATGTGTCTGGAGCATCGAGCTTATGAACACATTTTTGGTAAAGTATTGAGCAGCAATTTTGCTGCTCTTCAAAATAGAGGCAGTTGACGTGAATTTGACGCACAAACCATGATCGGTCTGAACGCAGCGTTACGCTACACTTTAGTGGTTAAAAAAGTGCAAATACTGACTCCGTACTGATGCTACACGCACATGGTGTGCAGACACTAAGAGCCTGTAGGATGTCCACACAAACGGCACTTTTTAAGTGAACAGCACTAACGAGCTGCTTGATCAGTGTGCACAATAGTGCTGCCACAAACCATTATTTTAATAGTCGACTAATCGGGTCATGCAAGAAGTGGATGTAAAGCACACATCTCAACCATCAATAGCTTTAAACTAACTAGAAACTATATATATAGCATTACCTGTGATAATGCTACTGTGAATGCTGAAAGCTGAATTTGGCCGCTGAAGATGCTGAAATTGATAGATAAAAATGCTGAAGCTGATAGCTGAAAACACTGAAGTTGATAGCTGAATTTGCTGAAGCTGATAGCTATCTAAAATATTAGTTAAACGCCAAATTAGCCTAAAAAATGGAAAAAATCCTAAATTAGCCAAAACAGCTAACGTGTAAATATTAGACTAACTCCAAAACATTGAAAAAAAAAATTAAAAAAAGCCTAAATTAGCCAAAACAGCTAGCATGTAGTTGAAATGTTAGCTTAATAGTCTAAAAAACCTTTTTAAATACCAATCTAGTCCAAAAAGGCTAGCAGAATCCCATTATAACTTTAATAAAATAACGAGTAATTGACTATTAAATTGGTCGTCAACTATTTTAATAGTCAATTAGTCGACTAATCGTGGTAGCCCTAGTGCACAATTTAAAAAAAAGAAACATTTGTACAACACGTCTAACTTACTTCAATCTTTTGTGTTGTTGAAGTCTTCACTAAGACCAGCTGCCCGCAGCATACCCATAGAAAAATAGACATGAACATTTTCTCTCTGCACTGAGAGGTCTAAGACCTTCATATTTCCATGTATCACCATTTTTCCCCCTGCAGACAGCCCGTATCCACCCGTAAAGACAGTTGAGACAAAGGCCTAAAATAATTGACAAACATGTCCTTAAGATGAAAACACACAAAGATCACCTGCTGTGATGCTGGCGGCAGACTTCAGTCCAGCAGCTTCTACGATGCTGCCGTCAGTGTGAACCACAATCAGAGTCGCCTTCTGAGCGCTGAGACCGTCACCCAACTGGAGAGTGGTTCTGTTGTTCTGTCAGCACACAGACACACATACAACAGCTGAATGTAAAAACACACTGCAGTTACTTCTAGAGAAAATGCAATCAAGATTATTCAACATTGAAGTCCCACTCTGATCATCTTTTGATCTGTTAAATCAAAACGAGTAGTGTTTTAATAATGTTGTTTTTGGTCACACTTTTTAAAACTGTCATTTTCTAGGACACAATTTCTCCAGAGAGGAAGGAGTTCTTTAAAAATTATCTCTGAGTTGTGGGCGGAACTGTTGATGCAGAGTAAGTCGGCCCCCTTTCCCCTCACAGTTACTGAGCAGGGGGCTGAAGCCCACCTTGAACATTTTCTAGATCACTAATAAGATGTTTTTCCAAACTGAAATGTTTTGTTTGCTCATGATTTAAATAAATAAATACTTTGAAGCACAATTTTATCTTAATTGTCTTTATTTATGCCCTCCATTGAGTCAAAAATGCCACAAGAACATGTTAAAAACACCATTTTAATCAAAGTGCATCTTTAACATTTGCCTTTGAGGGAGAATCCTATATAATAATAATAATAATAATAATAATTTGTATTTATATGGCGCCTTTCTTGGCACTCAAGGTCGCCTCACAGTACAAAAAAACATAAAAACAGCATTTAATAGCATAAAAATAAAACAGCTAAATAACAAACACAACAGTGAGTCAACAGTTAAAATTACATTAATTACATTAATTAATTATATACGCTCTGTTCTGATAACCAGAGTTACTGATGCTGCTTTAGAAGGAAGGGTTTCCCAATTTTAGGAGGTCAGACTCGTGTACAGCAACAGGTAAAGAGATAAAGATTCAAGGAGATCTAGAACACATGTCAAAATCAAGGCCTAGGGGCCGGATCCGGCCCTCCAGGTCATTATATTGATGATTTATCAATGATTTTATTTCATTGTTATTAATGACCCCGTTGTTATCTTGCGCTCAATTCTAACTTGTATAATTTTGACAAAATATATTCTTATGAAGAGTAAAATATTGAAAGTTATTTAAGGTTTAAGTTAATTAATTTTGGAATAATATTCCTGCCTTTTTATTATCATAATTATGTTAAAAAGTTATGGTTTAAAGTTTTAAAAATTGACATTATTGTAGCTTTTTGTATTATTTTGGCATTTACTATTTTTAGGCTGTTTTGCAGTTAGTTAACTGTTTTGGCTAACCTAAGTTTTTTTTTTCTTTTTTTAGCTTGTTTAGGCTATTTGGCAATTAGCTAATCTTTTAGCTGGCTATCAACTTTAGTGTTTTCAGTTATCAACTTCCTCGTTTTCAGCTATCAGTTTCAGCATCTTCAACTATCAGCACTAGTATCTTTAGCTGTCAAATTCAGCTTTTAGCATTCACACTAGTATTATCACAGGTAATGCTATATATCTAGTTCATAAAAAGTTAAGGTTTTAAAGTTTTAAAAATGTATTTTTAGTGCCTTCAAAAAATGTTTATCCTGTTCAGCCTGCGACCTAAGGTGTGTTTTGGATTTTGCCCCCTGTGCGACTGAGTTTGACACCCCTGATCTAGAAAATCTTAATCCTTCCCCATTCACCACAACTGAATATAGAAATATAAATACAAAAAATCCACACACATACAAAGGAAAAAAGACAATACTCTTAAAACCGTGATGACAAAAAGCTCAGTGGCCTTGTGGTAGAGTGTCCGCCCTGACACTGAAAGGTCGTGAGTTAAAATTCAAGCCGAGTCAAACCAAAGACTAAAAATGGGACCTAATGCTTCTCTGCTTGACACTCAGTATTAAGGGGTTGGACTGGGGGGTTGAACCCCGGGAACGGCTGTGTCTGTAGCACACCGCTCCCCCAGGAGATGGGTCAAATGTTGAGAACAGCTAATGTGACTTTAACTTTAACAAGCAGCTGGATAAAACACAAATACATTGCTGTTATATATATCCTTTTCTGTGAAAAGCAGAGTGGTGGTAGTATCATGGTTTGGCTCTGTTCTTTTTCATATGGATTTTAAAGTCAAGCTGGCATTATAAATATTTAATAAAAGAGTACATTTTAGGAGTAGAATATTGATGTGTTATCAATGTGTAGATCCCACCACTTAGTATGAATAAAAACATAAACTATTAGACAGAAACAGTCAGCTGAAGTTACATGAAACATAAAGGTGAGCATTCGTTTTTGCAGGAGAACCAAATGTGTTGTGTCCGACATTCATGATAAACATTTTTGAAGGGAAAACAAAAATTACAAATACAACAGTTTCCAACTTAACACGACACACCTGAGCTGATGGGAAAAGCAATGAAACTGAGCATGTTTTTGTGTCTTTTTGAGTGTCGTATGTGGTAGGGCTGGGGATCGCCAGTCATTTTCAAAGACGATTCAGTTCAATTCACAACAGCCTGGAATGATTTGATTCCGATTTGTTTGGATTCTTTCGATCCTCTCAATTCAATTCAATTTTGAGTTAACACGGTGTACACATTTGTTTAGGAATACATTAATAATCTAATCTATATATGTTTTTATTATATTCATATTAATCTGATCCAGTTCACATACTGTCAAATGTATTAGTGAAATAATTAGATTTTTAATAGCATACAGTGTTACATGGATTCTTAAACAGAGAAGCAATTTCTTTCTCTTTATTTTTCTTTTTTTGTATTTTTATCTCCGCAGTATAACTTTGTTTTCTTTGTAAATATGTAAATTGTCTAATTTTTCTCATTTTCTATCTGTAATCCTGCCGTAACCCTGAAATTTCCCCACCGTGGAAGAATAAAGGACTATCTTATCTTAAGTTTCGACAATTGTTCTGCTTCTCCTGGAGGATGTTTCAGTTTGGCCACTAGGTGGCGATCGCACAATAGTATTACACATTATTCCAAAAGAAGAAGAAATTATGAGCAAAAAAATGTGTTTTAGACCACAAATGTTACTTTGAAAGAATATTTCCATAAAAGACTTTGGAAAATTCCTACCTGTGAGTTTATAAATATGTTCACTTATTCAGTAATACTATGTTTAGGTCGACCGAGCGTTAGCATTAGCTGTCCTATGGGAAATCCCACTAAACGTTAGCATCAAGCTAGCAGACTTTAAAATTATCCGTTAGATCAATCTCTATTTTTATGGATCCATTATCGATCTATTTAGCTTAGATTCAGATCGATTGATCGATTTTATCAACCCAACCCTAGTATGTAGGGGTGTAATGATCAATCATTTAATTAATTGATTTCTACTCCTGTGATCCAACCACATATTGTTTATCAAATCGACCTATTCCATTATAAAATTGCTTTAAAATGAAATAAATTGATTATATTGATATTGGAAAACATCATTTGAATTGAGACATGGTAGGTTTATTAAGATAAAAACGACCATTACAGCAGACAACACACAGCAAAAACCATCATTCCACTTCAATGTGTGAAACACTTTGAATTTAGCAAAGTCGTGTGACCATACAGTCTGGTAGAATGTCTAATTGAATTATTCTGAAGAGGAAAAACAATAGTGGACTGAACTTTATCAAACTAAAATGTGAATGGATTTAACATGCATTATTGTTTACTTGTTTGTTTGTACATATATTTAATTTACACTTGATTATCTTGAAGAAATCTGGAAAACTTCAGCTGCACTGTTCAGTACCATTTATCCATCCATGTTAGGTCAGTGAATCAGATCAAAATGAACCAATTTCAACTATCAACAACCACAAATGATGATATATATGAATCAAACTGATTTTAAAATGAATCACTACACCTGAGAGTATCTTTTCTGATTACACTGAGTATGCCAGCAAAAAACAACCAAACCAAACCCCACAAAGAGTGACATTATTATTTATTTGAGTTCCTAAAGGCCATGAAGAAAGCAGTGACCTACCAGCATGTGCTCAGACAGCGCTGCTGATGTTGCCACTGTTGTGGTGAAAACACTGTCGTCTGTGGTCTGAACATCTGCCTCAGCTGTCACCTCTGATCAACACATGTGGGAGAATGAGAAACAACAAAATCACACATGTGCTTTCTAGTTCATTAACATAATTATTGACAATTAAATGTTTACAACAATCTGAAGTGTTTCATTCATTAGACCCACTGAACGTAGATATAGGAATAGTTCCGCTGTTTTTCTCCTAAATCTCTCTCGTGGTGTATAAAGACTCAGATTAATGTCTGCCGCCGCTCACGATCACAACCATAAAGAGCGGTACCGCTTTATATAGCCTTCTAAGCTAACTGTATTATTTTCACGCGCTGTGTTTCCTTTTTCCCACTGCACGTGAAGGCCGTCTTGAACGGCGCGAGCCCGCTACCTGCGAACGAAGCCTCGTCTGCGTTCGGCATGGACTCGGCTCCGATGTCGATGTTTCCCGGTTCGGGCATCACAGCCATCGTTGCGACTTCGGCCTCCGACTCCGTTTCGGAGCCCACTCCCTCCACCGGCGGTCCGATGATGGGCGGTTCAACCAGCCCGAAAGCCTTCGTTGCCGAGTCTGCCTCCTCCATGTCTCCGCCAAAACGACGACAAAAGCCGAGAATGACCGAGCGAAAACACGACACCGAGCAGCCCGAGCTGACCTCAGTCTGCACGGACCGGGACACAACCACGAATATGGAGCCCGGAACGGTTCTCCAAAACAGTCCAGGTTTGATAAAAGCGTAAAGCGAATGGGCCGCCGGGAACGGGGCCTGCTGTTGTTTGTTAGCAAGAAGCCTGCTGAGAGGATACACCGGAGAATGCCGGAAAAACACGAGCTCCGCCGAAGATCAAGCGCGAACATCACGCCTACTGATCCGAATTCACACAACTTCTTACAATAAAACCAAGTTAATGTCATCCTTTTAAGCACAAAACATGAATATATATCGTTTTAAAGGGTTTTATTAAGTAGAAATGCTTTAATTTATTTACATTAAATATTTTAACAGGTTTTCCCAATAACATACTACTGCATTTGAGAATAAAAATAATAAATTAAACTGTCAGTTCAGCTAAAATAATAACCAGAACCTAATAAAAGTTGCACCAAGTGATTAAGCTACTCGTTTACTTTTAATGTACTGTTGGTCACGCTGTAGAATCATTATAGAAAGTTGAAAACACAGTATCGACAGAGAAAAAAAATATAAACATTTGATTTTAAAGACCCACTCGAAAGAAAATGCTGTTTTTAACATCTTGTGAAATTGTTCTGATAGAGAATATAAAGAAAGTTAAGGTTAAAATTGCATTTCTGGGTATTTCTTTTTTCAAATCGTTGTGAATCAGGCGCAGACTTCAAAACAAATAGATCCACGAACGTCTTTGTTTTCCTCATCTGAGCTGGAATCTTGATCAAAGCTGTGTGTCTGGATAGTTCTGATATTGCTGCCATTTTTGGTGTTGTTCAGCTTGTGGCAGAGTGTAAAAAAATGGGCGACAGGAAGGGAGGCCAGGGTTGCTCTGCACCAACAGTCACACCCATAACTCCTGCCGCTCTGCAGAAACTGTGTCCTGGAAAACGACTTTTTTTTTTTTAGCTAAAAACAGCCAAATCGTAATTGAAAGTTCACTGGGAACACTTTGGAAATGGATCACATGATGATCGGAGTGGGACTTTAACTAGTTTATTTGACTGTTGAACAAAAAGTGATTTAAATAATGTGAACAACAGGAACAGAGAAAAAACATCAAACAAATGTTCAATGGAATTTAGGACAATAATAAACAGATGATACTCTTTCACTTAAAGATCTAAAGAGGGAAAATATTCTTGACTTTCCCTCTCTGCAGTGATATTTCATTGTTAAAAAATAAAGTGCTCCATAAAGATATTTGTTTTTTTTCCCCAATAGTCCGGGTAACTCATGTATAACCGTCAGCGTCATGTACATGTGATCCTCTTTTAGTTTTTGTCTGGCTCAGAAACTTTGTTGTCAGAACTTGGACTCCCCTGTACTGCAGAGCTGATCTTTTCCTTGTGAGGGATCCACAATTGGAACAAAAAGGGTTTTATTAAAGACATTTAGGGAGTTTTTGTTTCCACAACACCTAACAGAGTTCACCACGCCTCTCTGGTTATCAGTCTGTGTCTCCATCCTTTAGGGGTTTTTATTTAGTGAAGAAAACTCCTCGTCTTTACATGTAATCCTGGATCGATCCTCTTTAGCTTCAGCTCCACATCATCCATAGGTCTCTGGCTGAGGCGGTTTTCTGAAATCACCGCTGGATCCTGGAAACCAAGAAGTAAAGCATGAAGAAGACGAGGACCAGCCCCAAGGAGACGTAGCAGAGGAGGCGGCGGTTGTCTCTGCTGGATCGAACCATCGTGGAAAAACGCTTCACGCTTCCTGTCAGCAGCCCTGTTGCACTCATCATATTTGAGTCCTGAAAGAGTAAAAAGAGGTTTGTCGTTTTATTTTTTTGTTGTTGCTGGAACTCATTTGAATCTTAAGTATTCAGTAACTGACTTAAACCATGTCAGAGGAAGTAGGGTTGAGAAATGTGACCACGATTTCTTATCCCACAAGATCTTTTATTCTAAGAACAATATAAAATACAAGTTAGTTTGGAAAGTTAATTAATAATTGGTTTATATAAAATTACAAAGTGGAAGTGCAATTTAAAGAGATACACAGAATGAAACTAAAGTTTAATGCTTCACCACTCATCCAAGTGGCTTCAGTCTGACCAGCACCAATGAAGACGTGTTCATCAAGTTTAACTTGCACCACTAAAATAACTGAACATGTAGCAGTACAAACTTTGTAACAGTGTGTGGACTTATTTGTGAGTTGTTGTGTTGTCACTGGAGATGTCCTGCATTTCCAAAGAAAATAATAACAGGATTTGATTTCTGTAAACGAGAATAGCTCCAGTTGTGCTGATAACAGAGAGCTGCTGCCAAGGAACTGTTTACAAAGTGTAAGCTCTTGGGGAAAAAGTTATTAAAAAAACATCCATCATCTCTCAAAATAACTGAAATCAATAAATGGTTACATTGATATAATCTAGTCATGAATACTCATCATATTTAGGCTATAACAACTAATCATCAATTTGTAAGAATTTCTAATGGAGATTTGAATCACATATGATTTGATTTTTATTTATTTCAAGCACTCATTGTAAACATAAAAAAAGAGAAAAGTGTGAAAATGTTCATGTCTGTCAGAGAATAGTCTATAAAGTGTGTACAGTCTTCTCCCACTTTTTCACTGTTTCACATATTTGCAGATTTTCTTTTCAGTTACGTGACTCTTCCGCTCTGTCACAAAAACTCAGACAATAAAGATACTTTTATTCCACAGGTTATTTTTATAATACAACTCTTATGATATCTAGAGCTGCCACAATTAGACGACTAATCGTTGACCGATCAACTATTAAAACAGTTGACGACTTATTTAATAGTCGATTAGTTGTTACTTTATATTATATGGATTCAGAGTGTAGTAAAGATGAAAGTTATAATGACATTCTGCTAGCTTTTTGGACTATTTTGGCATTTATTAAGGTTTTTTAGGCTTTTTTAGAGTTGAGCTAAAATTTCACTTACATGATAGCTGTTTTGGCTCATTTAGAATTTTTTCAGTTTTTTAGGCTATTTTGGAGCTTAGCTCATATTTTAGCTACACACTAGCTGTTTTGGCTAATTAGGATTTTTCAATTTTTTTAGGCTAATTTTGAGTTTAGCTAATATTTCAGCTGCTTGCAAACTATTTTGGCTAATTTGGGCTTTTTTATGCTATTTTGGAATTTAGCTAATATTTCAGCTACATGCTAACTGTTTTGGCTAGCTTAGGCTTTTTTTAGGCTAATTTGGCATTTAACTAATATTTGAGCTGGCTATCAATTTCAGGATCTTCAGCTGTCATCACTAGCTGGCAATTCAACTTACAGCATTCACATTATCTGCTATAATGCTAGTGTGCAACTATCTAGTTTTTAGTTAGTTTAAAGCTAATGATGGTTAAGATGTGTGTTTTACATCCACATGACCTGATTAGTCGACTAATCTGAAAAAATTATCAGTGATTAGCTGACTATTAAAATTGTTTGTGGCAGCACTAAAGACAAACCAGGGAACACTGTACTACAGACTATAAAAGAAGGCTGGGATGTATATCAACAAATATCTGTTTTAAAAAGCTTCAATTATTGTTGGATTTTTAGATAAAAATTATTTTCAGACTCAAACTCATAAAAAAATTCATAGACTATGTACAGGTGAACAAGATTTAAAGTAAACCGAGTACATACCATGCCGTCCAGGTAGTCGTTCTGATCATCAACCTCTCTGTCGATGTCATATGCCAGCTGTCAGACAAGCAAAAGAAAATATAAGTAGAGTGATAAGATGACAGAATAAAATCTTTGTTATGTTTTTAAAATAGAAACTCTGGGTAGAATAAAAATCACAAAATCAGACATAAGAGGAAGAGCAGAGGAGTAATGAAATGCAAGCACTATGGTGTTTTTCAGAGCCAGCACGATGTTCACCTTTCAGCACATCAGGGGTCACCACCAGGAATCAGCCGTCACTGATTTTAGAGACTTTTACGCCGGATGACACAACCCTGTATTTTACTCAGGCTGGGGACTGGTGCTGATCTTCAGTATTCCATCCCCTTGAAGCAGCAACGTGTCAGGGATAATACTGACGTGTCTCAACGGTTTAATACCAGCTCGTGCCCCCTGTTAATCTGAGGTTTCCAAATATTTGTTGAAGAACAGGTCGATCTTGTTCCTCATTTAGCAGCTGCACATCCTGATGGTATATATAGCAGTATAGAGTAGTGATGTGTAGTAGTGATGGGGGTGCTTTGTAACGGTGTGAGCTTCGGACCGCAGTCTGTCCGGCTGATCTGTGTCTCCCAGGAGAACTGATCTGGATCTGAGCAGGCTTCAGGACATGTGAGCTGGCGGAGGAAATGCCGCTCCACGCTCCAAACAGTCTTGAGAAACCGTGTAAACACGTGGATTCATGTTTCCAACCACGTCCAGACAAACTCAAGGCTGATGTTATTCCCACAGATTTACATGCAGCCAAGATGCACATTGCTGCACAGATTTAGAAAATTATGAGCAAAGAGTCACTTAAAATATTATTTATAATAATGAAAGCTCACGCAGAATTTTATATTGTTCTATACAGTTTGTTTGTTTACAAAGGGACTCACCATTTCTTCTTCTACGACTATTTCTGACATTTAAGACAGTTCTGCGCATGTCAACATGATTTATTCTGATCAAACATGTGGCGCATGGAAACGTTTGTTACAATCACATAAGGTTTTTCAGGTGCTGAGTTCTATTCTTATCCGATCTTTGATCCAATCAATCAGATTTAGCACATGTAAATGCAGCCACTGAATCCATAAAGTCAACACCTGCCTTTCAGAGGTTCGACACTCTCAAATTCATAAAATTCATTTATGTAGGTTTTCCATGGCCTGACATTAACACTGCTTAACACGGTCTTTAGACGTTGTTTTTTAATTGTAACTGAGAAACGTTATCCGCCATGCCGGCACAAAGAAGCAGGCACGTCTGATTGGTTGGACTGATGATGTGGATGACCGAGCCTCTAAAACTGATTAGTTGAAAAGTTTGACAGCTCTACTCCAAAATGAGAGGGCGGCACAAAAAATGTACGAAATGAGGAAAAAGTTGTGGGATTTGGTTTAATTGGTGCGATCACAACATTGTGAAATCATGGAGGTTCTGACAGAAGAATCATCTTCATATTCTGTCTTCTTCTCATCCTGATGGTACTATGTGTGATGACCTAAGTGTTGACATGACGCTCAGAACTTCACTGAATACTCTTATTCTACCATGATGGAAATCCATTTAAGGTGCAGAACAGAGAAATGAAAGAATAACGTCTTCAGGAATCCTCAGACATGCTCTGGTTTGACTCACAGATTTCAGTCTGGAGACTTTGGTGGCCAGGTTCTCCGCCAGACGCTTGTTTTCAGCATCCAGCATGTCGTCCACTGAGTCATGGTCTGAAAGTATACAAGACCAATTCAACATTCTGAGGCAAAATGTTTTTTTAACCAGACATGCACAACAACAACTTTTGTCGGTAAAACCTTTCTTATAAAGCTACACACGAGCTGATTATTGTGGCTGCCTTTGAAAACACACCTTGTTTTCTATTCATTCTGGTTGGACTTTTTAATGTTATTGTATGATCTTTAATCACAGCTTTGCTGATGGATTGTAGGAATTCAAATGACCTTTCAGATGCTGCTAATGACCCCAACACCTAACACACAGAAAAGGCTGAAACTGAAAGTGTTTCTTTGTAAATAAACGGAACTGTTGAACCCTAAAAAGTTAGTGTTAGCTACACTTGTTATAGCTAGCTAACTGGCGTTAGCTCAGACGTTCCACATTTCCGGTTATGTTTTAGTCCAGCTTTAGTCCGCGTTAAACACTCCGCCAGAACTACACGGTTCGTTTTATCCCGTTTAAAACACTGGAAATGACCAAATATGAAAAAGTGACTACGTGTTCGGTTTCCTACCTCTGTTCCAGTTCGCCATCTTGTTATGTGACGTCACAGTCAGCTGCGTGGAACACGTGACCACGACAGGAAACTTGACAGAAATAAAAGTTTAACACAAACCAAAACAAAAGAACATACCATATAAATATGTTATTTATAACAAAATCAAATAATTGTTATGTACATAGATATTACCCAGTAAAAAAAATATTTGTCTTTTTTTTCGTTAAGAGGATCCTGTATGACGTAAGTTGTTTTATTTTGAAAGGAAGTCATGTGAACTCTGTCAAAGTTATAAACAAATTCATATTTTAGAACAATTTTCACAAAACACAAAGGTTCATTCCTATATATCAAATCAGTGTCCTATTTATTTAAAGGGTGAAATAAGAATGTCTGGTTTCTACTGAGTTGTAGTTATTAAGAAATGGACCCAAACGACTCTTAGTGTTGACGTGGAGTTCAGGAAGCAAAACTGAATACTTTTTCAGACCAAATTGAAACATTTAAAGTTGATAATATAAGGATAGTAAATAAAATAACATTTAAAGTAAACTGACTCACTTTTAGCATAGACTTGGTAAACTTGTAGAATACTTACATAAACTACTTTTTGCTAAGAGTTAGCTTTCATATCTCTATTTTCCATTGAGAAGCAGGAACAACTTGTAACTTTATATTGAAAAAAGAGCATTTTAGTCACATCCATGTAATTTGGAGTCTTTTCAGAATCTTTATTATTTAAAAAAAGCGTTCGATAAAATTGATTTCTTAACATCACTCTTTAAATCTTTGATTTAATATGTTCTTTACTGGTTTTTTATAATTTATTTATTTGCTACCTTTCATTTTAAGGTTCAAATAAAAATAGTGAGGTCATAAAGTACTGTATCTTTAAAATAACACTTTCTTTTCAAACAATACTAAAATAACAAATAGAACTATTTCATTTTTTTTATCAATCTTGTGCTTTTTCTCAATTTAAGTTTTTTTTGAAAGGCCTTCAACTTAAGAAACTAAGTCCAAATGACTTTTTTTTTTTGTCTGCTATGGCATCATTCTGTTTGAATGAGAGTCCTCACAGATTTAACGTGTCAGCCGCTCAGCTCAGCACTGGTGATTGTGTTCTTTGCGTATTGGCTTCCTCAGTCCGGCAATTCTCTCTCTGCATGGGGAGGGGCCTTCCTGGTACTTCTGGCTATGACATGTATCACATCACATCTAGGCCTGGGGGTGTTGTGTCCATGTGGTGCAGCAGAACCGGTCCTCGTCTTCTGCATCTCCTCATCGTTTCCATCAGCAGAGAGCCGGGTCGTCCAGCTTACCGTTCTTGTCAGAGATCTGCGTCTCTCGCTGGCGCCCCCCTCCTGCCTCCTGTCTCTTCATGGGACGGGGGGTAGTTGCCTAGACTGTGACCTGGGTGTTTCTTGGGGGCTCTGGTTTTTATCTAACGGTATCACTTTCTATGGGGGGAGTGGTGGTGGGCCCCTGATCTGGGGAACTTCAGGTGGGTGTGACCTCGCCATCTCCCTCTGGACTGGGACTCGTGCTCTCCGTGCCCCTGTCTAGCCGTGCTCTTTGCCGTTGGGGTGATCCCGCTGACTCTGGACTGAGTGGCTGGTGTCAGTTCCCTTGCTTCTCTGTAAGGATGTCTGTGGGGGGTCCTGTCTACCACCACCGCCTCACCGTTTGCTGGGTGTTGGTGTGGGGCTTACCAGGTTGCCAAATTTGACTAATATTTTGCATATCAGATATCATTGTGTTTGTGACCTTCTTGGTATAATATCTGAATTTGTTTGAGCGATCTTCATGAAATTTCACGCTCATACCACCATCTTAAATCTTCGGCTATGTCTGAATTCCCGCTATAATTCCTAACTACTAAAAAACCATATGAGGGACTTTGTAGTTCCCTGGAATTTATAAGACACCATGCTCACTACTTTGTTTTTCTATGACCTCACTGATTTCATGAAGTAAAAATCAAATCAATACAAACATTTCACGACGTGTATTTATGACTCCACCATGTTCTGATGGTGAAAATGTGGAAGGTTTATTAAAAAAGTTACATTTAAACCTGTTTTTTCTGCAAAAATTGTTCAACCGCAATGCATTGCGGTCTATATACACTAATGTAGTGAGCATTGATGCAAGCTAGTTTTTTGCAAAGACTTCTGGGAAATTTCAAGTGCACTTGATTTTGGAATAAGTAGATACGGACAGCGCTAGAAAATAGTGAACGCATTTTATTGTGAGTACGGGGGAGTTTGGACATAGCCTACAACCATAACCAAAGTTTAGTTGACCTTTAACCTCAGGAAGATGACGCCATCTTGAATTAAAAAAAAAAAAAAAAACTTGTACCAGCTAAAAATGTAAACTCCTCCTAGAAACTTCAATGTACCGCCTCCTAACTCATCAAGCATCATTGAGAAGCTTCTTGGAAAATATTTGAAATTAAAAGTTGAAGATTTTGAACAAGGTTAGTGTGGTAAGCTAGAAAAAGGGGCATTCCTTTCCTGGAATATGGTAAAAATTGTAATTAATACATGAATCCTTGGCTCATACTTATAAATGAGACTATTTGAAATGATTATATGCACCATTAAATTATTACATACTTTTTTCATTAATTATTTAAAATTGGCAAAATGATATGAAATACAATATACAACTGTAGGAAAGTGGGCGTGGCTAGCAAAAAAACTGCTGCCAAAGGAATCCAAAAGTTTTTTTTAGGTAATTTTTCTAAAACTGTTATAGATCTGTTCGTCACCTCCAGACAAACAGTGTTTGCTATGGAAATAAAACCTATAGAAAAGCCGCCATTTTGAAAAAAATATTTGGTTGTTCTTGAATTTATCACAGGCCGCTCTGACCAGTCTGACAGAGGAAGAAAGGTGGAGTGATGGCCTAAAGCAGCTGCTCAGCCAGGAGGGCAGGTAAAAAGAGAGCATCAACTGTGCTTCTGTATTTAGCATTAGACAGGCTTATTTCAACCATGCAGAACGTCTGAAGTGGAACTTTGGTCCTTTCCTCCCTGCTCTGTGTAAATTGCACAGCATCATCTGTATAATACTGAGATCAGGACAGACATGGGAGGTCAGTGATGTACAATCAGAACAGTAGAGGCCTAAGATTTCATATCTTTAAGGGGCAGACTGCTCAGATGGTTCAAGACCGTTCTCAGATCTTGAGTTAATTTTCACAGATTACCAAAGAAGTACAGCAGACTGCTTACAATTGTTTATTTTTTGTTCATAAATAAAAGTCCATTGAGAGAGAAGTTTCTTTTCAAGAATATTCTTCACAACCACCTGAGCAACAGTACCATGAGGCAAACCCAGGTGGGAAATACAAACTCTTCTGGACATCTGTCCCACACCCAGCTTTAATCCGTTTGGCAGCAGGATTTGACACGGCGGCCCTTCATGCTGTCGGTGTATTCAGAAGCTCATATTTATAGCGCTCACCTTTAAAAAGTGTGCAGAAAGGTCAGAGTTAGTCTTCTTTTGTGCAAACACGCTCTGGTCCTGAATGTTAAAGAGTAACAGTCCTGTGTGTGTGCATGTTCAGTAATCCTCCTGTGTGCTGTAATCCACCTACCTGCACTTGTGTTTGTGTGCGTCACGTGTTTGTGTGTTTGCATGGGGTGCAGGCTTGTGTCAGCTATGTGTGCATGCACAACTAATGAAAACAACTGTGCCATAAAGGCAGCACTGATGCACGGCTGTGTATAGAGTTTTCTTGCATTGTGCGTGATGCCCCCTGGATGGGTCAGGTTGTTGGAGGTGGTGTGAGGATGCAGCTTCTCAGGTCTGCTCGTCCTGACTACAGGAGCTTCAGTGGCTGCTGTCAGGTGTTGTGTGAGTATTCCCGCTCCACCTGTGTGTGTGTCTCAGTAGGAGTGGACGTGTGTGAGTTTTTCTCAGCAGGAGGAGCTGCAGGAGCAGCAGATAGCGTCTCCCTGTTGCTCACTGAAGCCACAGATTGTCTAATTAGATTAGGCGAGGCTTTCCTCAGATAATCATTTAGCCGGCTCTGTTTTTTCTTTGTCTTTTTTTTCTTCCTCCTCACAGGGAGCGCTGCCTATGCCTGTCAGAGAACGAAGCTCCAGTGAGTGTGGTGACGGGTTGGTCTGCGGTGGTTTCTGAGTAAGTTGTGGCTGGTTATGGAGCGGTCCTGGAGCTCGGATCGTGACGCGGCTCAGAGTAATTGCACTGCCACTAATACCTGCTGTTACTAACAGAAGGCAATGGGGGAAGTTTCTGTAAGTAAAACCTCTTTTCTCAGTCTGGAAATGAATCTGTTTTTGTTGGAATAATTAGTGACTCGGTTACAATCAAATAAAAGTCAATAATTGGAACATTTCTTCAAAAATCCTGAGTATTTCTGAGCTGTCGCTACTCTTTGGAGGTTTGGTTTGTCTGGGAAGCAATAAATATGTTTGTCTTAGCTGTTAGATGTCGTTCTTGTAAAAGAGAGAACAGCCTTGATATCATTGAAGAGCCGTCTTCTGGCTCTCCTGCCTCGGCCTTGAGAAGCCTACCTCTCTTTTGCTCAGATTAAGCCTGATCTGACTGATTGACACAGCTTACAGCTGAAGGCACACAGTTTTCCGTCCATGAGGAGCAAATGCAAAAGGGAGTCACAAAACAAGCCAAAGCCGTGTGCAATCCCTGATCACATACATGCCAATTCCAAACATGTCAAAGGTTGACATGGGGGGACATGGTGAGGGGGGTACTGTGCAGGAATGCTTCTGTGTGATTCCATGGAGAATTAACCTTTAGTGTAGTCTGAACTCATCGGTGCTTTTTCCAGTCACATCCGCTGTTTACAACGACGTAGAAATGAAACTGACCCCCCATTAGTTCAGTTTTCATTTAAAGTTTCAAAAAGTTTTTAGCTTTTAATTTTTAGTTTTAAACAAACATAACACAAATTACAACACAAAACTGCAACGCACCTTTGGAACTTTGAGTGGAGGTTATTTTTAGACTTTTTTCACATAGTTTTGACTTTGCTTTATTTAAAAAATGATACATTTTTATTTTATCTCTTCATGTTTGATCTTTGTCATAAAACATAACTGTTTTTTTCTCAATTTCTTTGATTTTGTTGTAAAACAAAAACAAAATGTACCACTCTGAATGGACTTTTAGTGTCAGTTTCAGGTTTGCTGTGGAATTATTGGGTGAAACAATGAACATAAAAGCCAGGGTTGTTCTACAAAGATGGATATCAAGCATTGTCACACAAAACAGGTTTAAATATAATTTAACAGCAACATGTAAAGCTAAGCTAAATGTCAAAAAAGCCCCAGAACATTAATTTTTATTTCAGTGCCAAATTGAAAGTAAAGAAAGCAATAGAACAGATGGACAAAAGACACAACAGACACAAAGTGCACAATGAGAGAAGAGACAGGTTTTCAAAGCATGGACTAAAAACTAAAAAAAGTGTGAAAATAGACTCACCCCAATTTGTGCGTGCATAATTCTTGATTTGCGTGTAACTTTGGATTTGTGCGTGCCAAATTTCTGATTAGTAACTCATACTCAAACATTTTTTGGAACAGTACAAAAATTATTTAATAAAAAAAAAACATTTACACATGCACAACTTAAAATTATAAGAGATTGAAATTACTTCTAAGTTCAAAGTGGCTGAAAAGAAAACTGCTGTCCCAGCATTCTAGCAGCGTTTAAACGCATCACTCACAGACTAATCTTGGAGACGAGAAGAGAGTCTCACATTAAATTTGTGTGTAAATGTGGTTTTGTGTGTGTAAAAAGCGATTCAATTTAGTTTCCAGCTGTTGTAATTTTAAGTTGTGTAAATTGTATTTTGTATTCTTTTAAATTTCATAATTTTTGTACGTATGCACAAAATATATTGCATGTGCACAAATCAAGAATCACGCACAAATCAGGGGGAGTCTATTTTCTCTCCATATTTTTGACCTCAAGCGTTATTGGAAATATTTATTTTTTCCATCTGAACTTTATTCCTGCCTGTTTCCAATTAGAAACATTTGTAAAGACTATATTGGTCTCATCACTGAACGTTTCATCTTTGGATCCTCCATTCTTCGGTGGATTGTCTCTCATGCTCTCTCTTCTATCTTTTCCTCTTCAGTCACACCATCCCTGTCAGGCTGGATCTGCACTTCAGGCTCAAAACTGAGTCTGAGTTTTTTTTTTTTTTTGGGAAGTTCCTTTTTGAGTTCCTGACAGAGAAGACATGGCCAACAACTCGTTTCGTGGCTCCAAATACAGGGACCGGGGCGAAGCCAGCCGTGAGGCAGAGTTCAGCTGCTCTCTGCTGGAGCTCCGCTCTCTCATGGAACTACGAGGAGTGGAGGCCATCAGCAGGATCCAGGAGTCTTACGGAGACGTTAATGGACTCTGCCTCAAGCTGAGAACTTCACCTGTGGAAGGTAAAGGACGAAAAACTGATCTGATGTGGAGTTTTTACACCTGGAGTGATGATGTGTGAGGGACAACCATTCAGCCTGCTTCTGTGAACATAATAACATTAAATACAAATGAACTATTTTATGAAAATTCTTTTGCAATTTTTTCACATAGAACAGAATTACATCTAAATGAACTGTCAGCAAGAAATACATACAGAATTACTGAAAATTTCATATTTAAAGGCATGAAATAAAGTAAAGAATAAGTCTGGAGAAAACTTTTGTCAGAAATGTTTTCATAGGAAATGTTTTTTATGATTAAATGCTCACTTATTCACATTAAACATGAAAATTACACAAATATTGATCACATTCATAAGTACAAACCACTGTGGTTTGATAACAAACTAATTAATCTCATTTGGGGCTCTAACACAGAGGTTCTTATCACAAGTTTACAATGACGTATTTCAGCCAATCACAATCAAGTGATTGTAGTGCTTAGAAAGTGCTGGCGGCTGCATATTATTGATTTATGATTGGGGCCTGAGGGATGGTGGAAATTTGATAGTGTGGGGCCCATGGGCCGGACTCTGGACATGCCTGTATTAAACACTTCTAACTTTAAGCTAAAATAAATCCAGAATTTAACATAAAAGAACATTTATAATCCTGAAAAGCATGAAGAGCGCTTGGTGGAAGCTCCTTCTGCGTGAGTTACCGGCGTGGAGGCGATCAGCTCCAGCTGTAAACCTAGCTTGATCTGGTAGCACCCTTCAGCTCCTCTGGTGCTTTTGCTCCACTGTTTCACAGCTTCCTGTTTGGTTTGACTGACTTCACTGATCATCATCACATGGATACTGTGGTCCTTTAGCAGTGAAGATACTTCAAGCTGCTGGAAAATAATAATTCCACACAGTTTTTCTGCAGAAGAAGGCCTGAAGGCCTCTGGTTAATAACTGTGCTGACCTTTGACCTGCTGTAACTCACTGGACCAACACCAGTAGATGGCAGAGCTTCCTGAGCGTGTATCTGCTGGTGTTGAGCTCTGGACTGGTGGACTTCAGCATCTCTTCTTTCTTTGCCCACACACCAGAAACTTGATTTACAGAAGAAAAAGTGGAACTTTGACCACTGAGTAGTTCTTTTTCTTCTTAGCCTTGATGAGATACCACTGATGATGTCGTTGTTCAAGACGCAAAGAATGCAAGAGTCTGTGTCATGGATTACATTCATACCTTGGGAGAAATGAGGCATTTGGCCGAGTTCTCCTAGTTCATTCTTGATGTTTGTTGTTCCTGCTGCAGCCTAATCACTGAGGGTTGTCTGCGGGTGAGAAACATGCAAAACTGTCTGGAGCCTGCACAAAGAAGAGCACTCAGTGAACCTGTGGAGTAAAAATGTTAGTGCACAATGTTGTGCAGCATTTTGAAAAGTTATAGCAAACACTTACAGATGGTAACTAGGGTAAATAAAGGTGAAGTAGGTGACATGCAGTTGTGTTGTTGGGATTTTTCTATCTATCTAAATCCTGCAGACGGTACAAAGAACCTGCTCCTGCTGTTCATGTGATCGGTGTGTGCTCCTTGAGTGCTAGAAATCAGGAAAATAGACAATCAGAGTGTAGTTTGCGTGGACATCCTACAGGCGACCTATAAACACTTGAGTGTCACGTGCACACCCCGTGTGTGCAGCATTTGTGCACGGTCAGTAAGGAGCCAGTACTCACACCGGACTAATGACTTAGTAACAACCTGTACGTCAAACGTGTGTGTAACTTACATTATCTTTAAAAAGGCTTCACAATGCATTTTCATGACATCCCTGAAGCCGGGCGTACGAGCCTCAAGGGAACTGCAATGTACTTCCTTTAAGATGCAGCCGCTCCTCCTAAGACCCTCGGAAAACCTGCATCACCCAAACATTCCAACCCCTCATGGCTTTATGCTCAACACAGAATAAGTTGACAAGAATGAAGCCCTAAATACCAAATCAAAGCTGGATAAATGTCATTTTAACTTCATTTCTTCATCACATGTTCTCAAACATGTGGAAGTCCTCCTTTAACCTAAAATACTGTAGTTCTTTTCTGACCAAAAATATTGCATGGTACTGCTAAGAGCCTCAGGTAATACATTTTTAATACGGATGTCACATGTTTAGCTCTGTAAAATCCTCTCACCTGAAAGGTTTGGTTCTGGTTTTCTGAAGTTAGTTGATCGCCTCGTTGCTCCACTGATATACAGTGAAACGGCCAAGAGACATTAGAAATCATTTATTTAATTAGTGTGATACCAGGAGTCCAAAGAAATCCTCAGTTTGAAGATACTGAACTCACCTTTTTAAAATTAGCTGTAGAATGTAACAAACTAATGTAACAAAGACGCATTTAGAATGGTTTCTGTGTACATTGATCAAATAAGACCTGCACTTTCTTAGCTGTACTTTTGAAATGGTTTTTTTGGCTCCAGCACAAACACAAATCAAAATAAATACAAAAAAATAACTAATTCATCGCAAACCTCAGGCAAAAATAATCACGAACAATTGCGATATTTTTTTTTTATTTACAGAATTTGACGACCACTTTTTATTTGTGAATAATCACAAATTGAAATCTGTATGACATGACAACGCACCGGACCATGGATCAAATAGTCCACTTTATGTGAAAAAGTGATTTAAACCAAAACATAACAAGATTAAAGTACTAAAAAGAGATTAAATATTTATTTATTTTGTAAATAACCATGGTATAAGAGGGAAAATAACCCAAAGAAGAGTTTTAATGCACACTGTGGGCTCTGCTTAGGGAGAGAGAAAGACTGCGGCATCGAGAGGTGCGATTCTTTTGCATTAATAAATATTAACGCGTTAATCATGATTTGTTAACCGCATGTGTTAATGGATCAACATGCACGACCCTGAAATAAACACAAGAGTTAAAAAATACAAATATACAAGTATAACAAAACAATGTGGTTAATACTGAGTGGGTAGAAGAAAAGTCTTGTGTGGTCTTCTTATAACACCTTATGTTACATGTTTCTATTTATAGTTTTTTCCTCAAAAACACTTAAATTACCTTCTGTATAACACCTCTACACAAAGACATTTGTTCATTTGTTTGTAATGATCATTTCAGGCCTTGTTAAGACTTAGCACCAACATTTTGTATGTTTTTTTTTAATTAAATGTAAACTTTTGCTTTGTTTTAAACCTTCATCCTACCCATTCCATAAATCCACACCATAAGCTGATAAGCACATTCTCTTTTTTGTAGAACGAACACATTTTTAAAATTCAGCTGATTTCTTAAATCCAAACCTCCATCTCTGTCATTGAACATTTGTTGTATGTTTACTGGAATTCAGTTGTTTCTGGCTTTAAACATAATGAGGGCTGTTTTAAGTTTCACTAGTTCCCATTTCAATATTTATATTTTTATTATTTTGTTTAATTTATTTCATTCATTTCTTTTATAAAGTGTTGATAACTCATCACAAAGCAAGACATCAGATCAAGTACAATTTTTGTTGCACTTTATAATCCAGTTTATTCTAAGTCGTACATTGACTGTATATGAGAACTGGATGGAGCAAGTGTGACATCACCCATAGACAATGGTTTGCAGCTCCAACCAATGAAGTCAATTCACTCATAATTTTCACCACACGGATGTCGCCATGTTGGAACCAGACAACATGAGTAAGTAGTGATTGGTCTGAGTCATCGTTTCTATGGCTACACTCTCACCAATCAGGAGTGAGCTTGTTGGTAGGCCACACCCCTCCCGCTTAAAAGCAGGCTACGTGAAACCTGTCAATCAAATGTTTTGAACATTCAACATGAGATCACACATTTTTATTGAGGTATCTGATTGGTTATAACTTGAATAGCTTGCACTACAGAAAAGTGAAACAATTAGGTTAATCAAGAACATGTTAACAAAAGTTACCAGAGAAGGAATGTTAGTTCTGACAAACAGCTGTTTATTTTTCTATAGAACTCTATGGGATGTTGGCATCTTGGAGCCAGTGGGTACTTCCTGTTTGGAACGCCAGGGGGAGGACTCACGGTCCAGTTCTCCTATACAGTCAATGGTTTTCACACACATTGGTGTGTGACATTTGTTTTCCAAATTTGACCCATTCTCGGGGGAATAGTGAGCTGCAGACGCATTTGGAACAGTAATTCTGTAATTTGATGGATTACCGACCCCAATCAGCCCCCGGTTGATTTCTCACTGACTACAACCCAGTAGGAGCCACAAAGTCGTCCTTCACCCCTTAAAAAAAATAGACACAGATTTGTATTTATGCTATTGACACAACTATGATAAACATAAACAAATTGTTCATTTTGGATGCATAAAACACAAATATTAAAAGAAAATAGGCTTTTTAGAACGTTTGAAGTTCCTTTCAAAATAAAAGACACCCTGTCACATATGATCATCTCAATGCAGTAAAAGTAGTAGTAGTAAGTGTAATGTCAGCAGTGATTAAATAAAAATAGTTCATTTCACTGTTGTTGGTGCATCTCTGCCAGAAATCTAAATCTAACAAACTAAAATGAAATCGAGCTTATTAAGTGACCCCTGCCATTTTTTTTAAACACTTCCTTAAATTTTTCAAAAATAGAAAATTGAATTAATAATCTGGTACGCCTTCATACTGGTTGTGTTTATTGACGTCCATTGATATTTTTGTAGTACAGGACAGGACGAACAAAAATGTGTCTAAATGTTGTAGCTTGACTTGTGATACACACTGTCCTTCAACTGTTTGGTAATGAGTTAAAGTTTGAGTCAGTTCCCTTTTTTCCCCCTTTAGTACTTTCTCACTTCTTACTTTATAGTTACTATTTAGCATTTAGAAACCTTTGTATTTATTTGCTTTATTAAAAGAGCCACAATGGAGAGGTAAAAGAACCAGATGTGGCTCTAGAGCCGCGGGTTGCTGACCGCTGTACTTAGCCAATGAGATGGTGATAAACATGGAGCAGTATTACAAGCTGGTTTACACTTGTTTATTATAAAACAACCTTGATGCATTCTATAGCCTTGTTTCCACTGAGCAGTCCGGTACGGTCTGATCCGCTAAGGAATAGTTTGGGACAGACCAGTTAATTCTGGTGAGCATTTCCATTCAGCTAAGCCTGTCTTCCACTGAGCGGTACGTTTTTCGTGGTGTAGACTGCTAGCGTATCAGTGCATCATTGTAGTGCAATGACTAGAATGGCAACAGGAATGGAGGTCATCCAGCAACTCGTCTTTTTCTTGCTTTATTTTTTTTTACATCCTGTATAATAGAAATTTAATGTTTGAAAGAAGATTGCGAGTGGCTAAAAAGAATACCGCTATAAAGATGAAAACGGAATCGCTAGCTTACCGCTATATTTTGCTTTCTAATGCCTTCATCACTTTCTGCCAACCAACAGGTGGGAACAGTGACTCCGCCCCTGTGTTCTATTTTCTGTGGATCTATAATGGATGTGGGCCCTCAAGAGGTACGGGTCGGCACTGTTTAATGGGCCCATTTTACAATGGAAATGCTCAAAATACTGGACCGGACCGTACCAGAGCGCTCAGTGGAAACGAGGGTTGTGTGTGCTGTCAAACATTGGTTTTATGGCTCCTACATAAAGCAAAAGTTATTACGTTTTTGTCTGTTTCCTCCTGATCTCAATCTTTAATGAGCACACAGAACTGAAGCGGTTCATGTTGTCCCAGACCAAACCTGTTGCAGAGATTTACATGTTCGTAGTGCGTTTGACCCCTGACTCAGAGGCCTGTCCCTGCGGCACAGACATCATTAAATCAGTGGCAGACATATTAGGTGATTCTGTGCTCTACTCTGGCTTAAGGACTGTTTTGCATCTATTTGTCAAAGTCAACTGTGGCCTGAAACCTCTGTAGATTCTCATTTTAATTATCAAGCGTTCTAGTGAATGTGGTAGCAGAAGAACCAGAGGAACCCAGTGCTATTGTAGTCTGCTCTCGTTTCTGGGGCTCTTTGAGAAAACTCATCAGGTGGGATCAGATCAGTGACTCATCTGCTGTGTGTTTTCCCTTGAATGCTAATTTTAAACTGGCAGGTTGTTAGTGTGTGGCCCTCACTGACCCTCGCCAGTGTTTCCAGCATGTCTTAATAGGGTCTCTCTGTTCTTGATCTGGCCCTGACATTTCCTCCTTATTATTAATTGATCCGGTCTGTCCAGCTTGCATGCACCCATATAGCACCTCCAGTGTTTGCTCTCCTGCTGGTGAATGCGGGAAAATGTCACCGCGGCTTAAATCAAATCAAATCAAATCAAACTTTATTTGTATAGCACTTTTTTGAAAAAATGAATTTCATTCAAAGTGCTTAACATAAAAAAAAAAAAAATAAAAAATAAATAAAAATAAAAAATAATATAGCATTTTAAAAGCAAAAGATAATACCCACAAGCCCCACCCTTCCACACACACGCACAAAAACAAACACACATCGACATATCGCCACACCATGAAAGAAAAAAAATAAATGAATGAATAAATAAATACTAAAAGGATCTAAACATAACTCTAGAAATCTGGCTTGGTACTGCAGTGAGGAAACAATATTTTTGGGACTTGTCCACACCAGTGACCCCCCCAATCAAGTTCACAGAGTACGCTACCACAGGACCCCCCAGATCTGAGCAGAGAGCCAGACCCGGGAGATCCCGCTGCAGCGACCCCGTTCACTGAGAAAGGTCAATCACTGATGTGGAGGATCCCTCAGAGGAAGACACTGGAGTTAAAAATGTAAAAGGAGTAAAATAGATTAAAATGAATAAATAAATAAAATAAAAAATAAAAAACATAAAAACATAAAAAGACAAGGAAAAAAAAAATATATATATATATATATATACACATACATAAAATACAAAAAAATTAAAAAATAGCCGACATAATTCAGTAAAAAATAAATAAATATTGATTAAGTAAAAGTAGAGGATAAAAGAAAATATCAAGTCAACTAAAAGCCAGGTTAAAAAGGTAGGTCTTGAGCCTCCCTTTAAAAACATGAACAGTCTCTGCGGCCCTCAGGCTCTCTGGGAGGCTGTTCCACAGGCGAGGTCCATAATAACTGAATGAGGCCTCGCCGTATGTTTTAGTTCTAACTTTTGGTACAACCAGAAGGCCTGTTCCAGAGGACCTCAGGCTTCGCGAGGGCTCATACCTTAAAATCATATTAGATAAATAAGAGGGCCCAATACCGTAAAAACATTTATAAACCAATAAAAGAATTTTAAAATCAATTCTGAATTTCACAGGGAGCCAATGCAGCGATTTTAAAATCGGTGTAATGTGTTCCCGCCCCCTGGTCCTCGTCAGCACGCGTGCGGCTGAGTTTTGTAGTAGTTGAAGGTTTGATATCCTTTTTCTGGGAAGACCAGAGAGCAGGGCATTACAGTAATCTAGTCTACTTGAAATAAAAGCATGCATTAGCACCTCTGTGCTGGCAAGAGAGAGGAATGGGCGGACTCTGGCGATATTTTTAAGATGATAAAATCCTGTTTTTGTTATGTTTTTAATTTGTGGAATAAAATTAAACTCAGAGTCGAAAATCACACCCAGGTTTCTCACGGATTGAGAAGTTTTATAGTTTTTTAGTTTAGATAAAACAAACTCTCTCTTGTCTTCAGAACCGATCACTAAAACCTCTGTTTTGTCCTGGTTGAGCTGTAAAAAGTTCTCTGCCATCCATGACTTAATGTCTAAAATACAATTTAAAAGAACGTTGACCGACTCTTCATCATCAGGAGACACGGCAATGTAAAGTTGTGTATCATCAGCGTAGCTATGAAAACAGACGCCATGTCTCCTGATGATGTCCCCAAGTGGCAGCATATATAAATTAAAAAGTAATGGACCTAAAATTGAGCCTTGGGGGACCCCACAATTGATGTCAAAAACCTTTGAAGAGCATGTATCCATACTTACATAAAATCTACGATCTGTGAGATAGGAATAAAACCACTTCAGAACAGTACCAGAGATGCCCAAACCTCTCAGCCTACAGAGTAAAATATTGTGATCTACTGTATCAAATGCTGCAGTCAGATCCAGTAGTACCAGGACTGAGAGTTTCTGACAGTCAAGGTTACATCTAATATCATTAACTATTTTAACCAGGGCTGTCTCTGTGCTGTGGTTTGTCCTAAAACCAGATTGATACTGTTCAAATATGCTGTTTTCATTTAAAAACTCATTCAATTGTATTAAAACTATTTTTTCAATCATTTTACTTAAAAACGGTAAGTTGGATACTGGTCGATAATTATTTAAATTGTTAGGGTCTAAATTACTCTTCTTCAGCAGAGGCCTCACCACTGCCGTTTTAAAGGCAGAGGGGAAGACCCCTGTCTGAAGAGAGTAATTTACTATGTTTTGGAGCTCAGGCTCGAAGGAGTCATAATATGTTTTTAAAAGTGATGAGGGGATTGGATCTAAAAGGCAGGTGGTTGGCTTTAATTGGGAGAAGACTCGACCAAGTGCCACGGCATCAACCAGAACAAAACTTTCCAGTGTTTCCTCTGATAAATACAATGCTATTGATTCATTAAAATCAAAGTCTACTTGAGTTAAAAGACTAGATCTAATAGCATTGATTTTACTCCTGAAGTGGTCTGCAAAACTCTCACATGTAGCATCTGATGCCGTCATGGAGGACCTCTGAAAATCTCCTTTGGTCAACGTGTCTATAGTTTTAAAGAGAAATTTCGGGTCATTTTTATTTTGTAATATTAATAAAGTGATGTGAAGGTCATTTCCTCCGCTGGCGTCTTCCTATATGGCTGGAGACCGATCTATAGACCAATATGATCTCTCTCTATGGCGGTTGTCTGTCATTGTAAGACAGAATGAAGGAAACTGGGTATAAACCATTCTGCTGCAGCTGAACAGCAGTATTATTGTTTATTATGGGATTTTAAAGGGTCCTGACCTGCCCTGGAAAACTGGTCCTCTTTCAGCTCCCACACTTTTCCTGCAGACGACTTCATAAGCAGGTTTTACACTTTAAAACATCAAGCTCAGATGGTGGAAAACGATGTTATTTCTCTGACCCGTAAATCCTAATCCTAAATTACATTGTAAATTAATCTTATATAACATCTTTGTTTAATCCTAAACTGCACTGCATTCTCATTGATCCCATTACCTTAGCGGCCGATAAGCTAGTCGTATTCACTGTTAAGGTAGTACATAGTGGAAAGGAGGCCCAGAGGAAGACAAAGAGGAGGTTCATGGATGGAGGAGGACATGAGGGTGGCTGGTGTGAAGGAGGAGGATGCAGAGGAGAGGGTTAGGCGGAGGATTTTCCGTGGTGCCTCCTAAAGGTCGGAGGTCACTGCATGGCAGGGATGCATTTTGCAGACAGGTGTTCCCTGTTCATGGTTTTCTGTCCATGTCAAAATATTTCCAACAAATGCAGATTTTACCTGTGTGGAATCATAGAACAGTACACAATCAGCCCCAACTCTAAAAATCCAACATTATTAACAAGATGGCTTTCTAACCATATAGAATGTGTATGTTTTCCTCTCACATGATTTGATAAACATCCCCATGGTTTACGGAATAAAAGATTATGGTGATACAATACAGTCCGATTCTTTTACCTATAAATGGATACCGTCTAGATATTCATTTTTTATTTGTTTTGTTTTTTTTTTTTACTAAAAATGAAAATACAGTTTACCAGAGAAACTCTTTTTTTCTTCTTACTGGCTCTTTTACATTTAATCATGTCTAAAGGACATAATAGCGTTAGAGATTCAAACCTGACATTTTGGGTCTTTAAGACAGTTTTGTTTCAATTTGATGTATTAATTTATTCAGGTGTTGTTAGCAGTTCTGTGAGTATAACAGGGTTATCAGATGTTTAGTGAACACAACACACACCCCTCCCTGTGGTTCACCTTCAACCAACCGTAATTAACCTGACTTGTTAGTAGCAATCTTGTGATTGGATGCCTTTTTGCTTACACCACATATACAGAAAAAGGCAAAGACAGTAAAGACCATTGGCTGTATACAGAGCCATGGACAGAGTGAGTGTGAAGTCACTCACATACCTCGGCTCAGTCACGATTTTTCTAGGCCACGGACGGCGCAATTTTGGAGCCAGACGATTGTGATTGGTCCGAGTCAGTCTTAGTCCCGTTTCTATGGGAACTACTGTCGTAAATCAGGAGTGAGCTTGTTAAAAGTCCACACCCCAAGCAAGTCAAAAGAATCTGTCAACCAAACTTTTGAGGTGGGGCTAGTGGGCACATGCTTTTACTAAGACATCTGGTTTGTCAGTTTTTATGACTTGAATCATTGGTGATAAAGAAAAAATATAATGAAAAAAAAGGATAGCAAGAAGATGTTAAGAAAAAGGTCTCAGATCTAGTTCCGACTAACAGAATGACTAAGAAATAGCTGTTTATTTCTCCATAGAAATTTTTGGCTTCTTGGAACCAGCAGGTACTTCCTGCTTTGGATTGCCAGTAGGTAGGGGTCCCTCTGTCCAGTTCTCCTATACAGTCAATAGTAGAGAAACAACAGGAAGTGAAACATACAAACAACTTCCTGATTAGTCTTATGTTTTTTTTACCCAAATATCTTTTTGTATCCATGGTTTTCAACCGATACTGCTGTTACTCTCAGTACTTGGTTGATTTTTAGATCTAAATCTGAAACTTTTACATCCCTACTCAGAAGACATATGGCACAACATCAGGGTGAATTAGCCTTAGCCTCTGAAATCAGATTCATATCACATTAACAAAAACATTTTTTGTTTTTTTCACAATTTAGAAATGTAAATGAATCTCCATAGATAGTTTTTTTCTGGCGAAAACCCAAACTACCAGTAGTTTGGATTAATTTATAACGAGACACTAAATTGAACACAGATAACGGTATTACTTTAAGCTTTTTTTCTGGTTACATTACATGACAGCAAATGGTTATTTAAAATATTAGAACAAATTCTTTAGATACATTTTCAAAACTGGGTTTTCAGCAATCAAGTTAATGCTTCAGGTCAAGATCAACAACTTTTACAAGTTGTTGTCATTTGTTTGGTGGGGTCCTTTCATTTTAAAATGTTCCATTCATTCCTCAGATATCACTAAAATCATTGAATACTGCAGTAGGATCTGTCAATCAGAAGTACACGCCTTAACTAGCTGTTTCACATTTTAAAACCAGGTGGTACGAATCTTTATTTCTGGCTTAAAAGATGGACTTTTTAACATTAATGTCAACTGGGATTGTTTTCCTTCATTTCCCCAGTGATGACAATCATTTGTGTAATCCATAAAATCAAACAGTGAAGAAAAAACAAAAATAAAATAAAACTAAGTCACTTCCAGAGTTGTATGTCCCACAGGCTCCACCCACTCCTTTAACCTGCCCTCACTGGCTAAGCAGATACTTCACGATACTTTTTTAAAAATTCAAGATAACGACCTTGTCCTGAAGTCAAAGATCAACAGAACTTCAGTTGAGGTTGTAGACTTGGGGAGTGTATGTGAAATTTAATGAAGATCACTCAAACAAAAGTTTTCCCCATAAAATTTGAAAATGGGAAAATTGCAGAATTTCACACTGTCAAAAAAAAAGTAGCAACCAAGCCGTAGGTCCTGTGGTCATCCCATAATTTCTAAAATTCTTTGGATATCCCCGACATGTGTTTTGGTCTCACATATTAGAGGATTTTGAAATATTTGTTGTGAGCCCCATAGGAGATTTTGGTCCCATTCCTTCTTCTGATTGTTTTTTGTTGTAATGCCGTCATTTTTTGCCAGGGCCATTCACTGTGTCTCAAATTCATTTTCACCAGGTACTAGATGTGTGCAGGTTTTGGTGAGTTGTTGATATGTGGCACTTGATGCTCCAAGGTGCAGTAAGAAAGAAGAAAACCGTCTGGTCCTTCAGTCCAGGACTGCTGCAGAACATAAAGACACATCTCTAAATCCTTCAAAGAATCAGCGATCACAATACAAACATTGCAAAACCCTTAAAACGACACAAAATAAAGACATATCAAAAATAATTCTCCAAACAGATAGAAAGGTGCTTGATAATGTATTGATCTGTCATCAGTTTCTGACAGGAATAAATAAAGTGTTTTTCCGGCTGCAGGTCTGGATGGGAATTCGGAGGACATCGACAGGAGGAAGGAAGAGTTTGGACAGAACCTCATACCTCCTAAAAAGCCAAAAACCTTTTTACAGTTAGTGTGGGAAGCCCTGCAGGATGTCACGCTCATCATCCTGGAGGTGGCAGCCATCATTTCACTAGGCCTTTCATTTTACAGCCCACCAGATGCCGAGAGACAGCGTGAGTACTCCTGCTTTCAATCTGAAATCCTTTCCTTTAACTTGTCTGGGATCATGCTCGTAAAAGAAACAAGTAAATGTTGTTCAGTAAACAAAACCAGCCTATAGCCACACTTTGGACTGGAAAGAGCCTGGAAGGTGTGTCTCTGTCTGCCTCTGATCAGAATGTGGCAAAGCAGCGGGCGGAGTTGAGGAGGAGGGAGAGGCGGAGACGGGATGGATCGAAGGCGCGGCCATCCTCCTCTCGGTGGTCTGTGTGGTGCTGGTGACAGCCTTCAACGACTGGAGCAAAGAGAAGCAGTTCCGCGGGCTTCAGAGCCGAATCGAGCAGGAGCAGAAGTTCACCGTGGTCCGAGGGGGGCAAGTGATCCAGATCAAAGTGTCTGAGATTGTCGTCGGGGACATTGCACAAGTCAAGTACGGTAAGAAAACAGTTGGATAGATGTGCACGCCTGGTTCTCCTCATGTCTTCTTCTGTTCCTCCACTACTGAAAGCAGCACACTCATAGACACACTTCCAGATTGAGATGTCTCGCATTGGTTGGCTAAATTTCCTTTTCATGAAATAGTTACAGCAACAAAACAAAACTACACATAAAGAACAAAGCAGTTCTGAGTCTAGAGGGGGGTCCAAACTTTCTACAGTATACCAGATTTGATGAGTTGAAAATGTGTAAAGGTTGACCATTCAGCCAGCATTCAACGAACCCTGACAATATTAAATGCCAATCTTCAAGTGGAGAAAAACAACTTAATGCATTTGTAGCACAATTACTGTGCATTTCCACATTCTTTCACCATTCTTTCCCAGTTAGACTACGGTCACATATCTCAAACTGACAACGGGCAACAACCTAAAAGCAGGATTTTCTGAAAATTCACAGGTCACAGAAGTTTGTCGCATCAGCCAATTAGGAACTCAGTTTTGGGCACGTGACGTTTTCAGTGACCCGATCAGTGGGTAAAAAACTAATCCTATACAAGCGTTTTTTTCAAGAACTTCCATTCTTATTCTCAACTTGCCGGAGCCGCGGGGGTTTACGAGAGCTCGTCTCCAGCAACTGTTGGACACTCTGGACAGATCGGCAGACTGTCGCACCATAGCGGTTCTCTGGCTGCAGCCAATGTGCCAACAGACAGACAGCAGCAGTAGCAGGGAGCTGCTTTGATGTTTTTCTTATTTTCGTCAAGACAATAATAATTAAAAAAAGGTCCCCTATCCCCCCCCCTCTTTTTGTTAATGCGGGACAGCCTTCAAACTCAGTCAGAGAGACACATAACATCGGTTTTGTGTTGTGGCTTCTGTTGCCTCAGCTTTTGTCGTCGTGCTTCAGTTTTTGTCGTCGTGTTGTGACTTTTGTCGTCATGCTTTGGCTTTTTTTGTCATGCTTTGGCTTTTGTCCTTATGCCTCAGCTTTTTTATGTCATGCTTCAGCTTTTTTATGTCATGCTTCAGCGTTTGTTGTCATGCTTCAGCTTTTTTTGTCATGTTGTGGCTTTTGTTATCATGCTTTGGCTGTAATCTTCATGCTTCAGCTTTATCGTCGAGCTTTGGCTTTTGTCATTGTGCTTCGGCTTTTGTTGTCATGCCTTAGGTTTTGCCGTCGCACTTCGGTTATTGTTATTGTGTTGTGGCTTTTGTTGTCATGCTTCAGCTTTTGCCGTTATTCTTCGACTTTTGTCGTCGTGCTTCGGCTTTTGCTGTCATGCTTCAGCTTTTCTTGCCATGCTTTGGCTTTTGTCGTCATGCTTCAGCTTCTTTTAAATTGTGTTGTGGCTTCTGCATTTATGCGAGCTGTGTCGGCCACCGTAGTTCAGGGTATAACTTCACTTTCAAGCAACAGTAACTGGGATAGGCTCCAGCAACCTCATGACTCCAAAAGGGATTGAGCAGGTTCTAAAAAAAAGAGATGGCCGGACAACTTCAGGATAATGCATTTTCACATAGATGATATAGATTTATCCTGAAATCTGGTAATTCTTCTTCTTCCAGCACTAAGCAGCTGGATGGTTTGGTTGGCTCATGGGAGGTTTGTTTTCCAGAGGGCATGGTGAGCTCACTCCAGTGTGGGTCCTTCAGGAAGACCCTACTGTCTGACAATGTAGCCATTGGGAGGACCGACTCTGTGTCTCCCTGTGCCGGTCCCCAGTCAGGATAAAATATAGCTTTGTGTCAGGAAGGACATCCAGTGTAAAACTCGCTACCAAATCATGTGTACAGATTGGTAAGAGCTGATTCGCTGAGGTGACCCTTGACAGGATGTGCCAAAGGCGAACAACTTGTGTAGCCACTGAATGTTCTTTTAACAAATCTGCTCTTGTTTGCTGATTTGGAGCAAAATGATTTTATTATTGTTCATTATAAAGTGAACAATGTCTCCAAAAATGTTCTCCTGGTTTTAATGATAAGTCAGTATTAAGCCTTTAACACTGGAGTTCCAGTGTTAATGTCCTGTTATTTACTATAACTTTACAACCATAAACACGATAATTCCAGTAGATTCTGAAGGAGAAAAGCGGCTCAGAATCTACTGGAATTATCGTGTTAACAGTTGTAAAGTTACAGTACATTAAAGATTTTATGTTTAGGCATTACTGGTGACCCCCCGATGCAGTGAGTGTTTGCACTTATTACCTGCAAACTGTTCCAGGTGACCTCCTCCCCGCTGACGGCGTCTTGATCCAAGGCAACGACCTGAAGATTGACGAAAGCTCTCTGACCGGAGAGTCAGATCACGTCAAAAAGAGTCTGGACAAAGACCCCATGTTGCTGTCAGGTACAGGACTCAGCAGATTACAGTCATGTGACCTGGGTGACCTGCTTTCAGATGATTGGTTCTTCTCTTCGCATTTGTGCACATGTTGTTAACCATTTCTCAAATGAAAGCTGATGATAAAGGCAATATTATTACAAATGAGTTCTAAATTGTGCTTCTGGCAGCAGGATTACATTCTTAACCTGCTGTGTGAGCTAATCTGACAATTACATGTAACTTCAATGAGATAAAGATGCAGAATTAAGGAAGGTCTGTATGCATTGTCCTTTTCACTAAACCAAAAGAGGTTCAATAAGGTTTCTCTAAGGTTTTTTTTCTTCTTGTTTTTTCATTGGTGAATTGTGCCGTGTTCGTCTTTGAAGGTGAATTCTAACCATCTTCAACCCTTTCTCCTCAGGGACTCATGTCATGGAGGGATCTGGTAAGATGGTGGTCACCGCCGTCGGCGTCAATTCTCAGACTGGAATCATCTTTACGCTACTCGGCGCCGGCGATGAAGGCGACAGTGAAGAGAAGAAGGAAAAAAAGAAGGAGGAGAAGAAATCAAAAGATAAAAAGGACAAAAAGAGTAAGTTCAGAATTCTGGTTCATCTGAGTCTCAGCGACGGTAAGCCCCGATGCTTTGGGCTAATCACCAGGAGCTTTAGGAGTTCAGTGTCCTGGTCAATGCTTTTTGACAGGGGAGGCTGCAGAATGCATGCTGGAAAGAAAATGTCCTAGTCTGCAGGTTCTGTAAAGGACAAAACACTGACATTGAAACCCAGTCAACGTGTTGAAGAAAATATCCCTTTTTTATAAAGTGTTTGCTTTAGTGAAGAAAAGGATTCTGTTGTCTTTACACCTCTGCTGACTCAAGCTGCTTTGGAGGTCCAGAGGGATCTCCCAGTCCCTCAAGGACTTAGACAGTGAAGGATTTACAGAAGATATCACAGCTTTTGTCGTTTTTCTCAATTGTTCAGAGACTTCTTTTGAAAGCTGCTCTTCTTTTCTCTAAACTGTGAACACAAAACCCAATTTTCAAACTACAGTCACAAAACTTCAGACTCTTCTTGCAAAATATACCATGTGGCAGTTATTCAATAAACCCTTTTCATGGTGACGTCAGACAAAATGGGGACAGGGCTGAAAATGTGAATAGTTACTTCGGTTCACGGGTTAAAAATGTCAAAGCTGACAGCTGAACACTGTTTAACACAGTTTTACATACATAATAAAAGGTAAACTTACCATTTCAACAGAAAAAAGTACAATATTTATTTCATGAATGTCCTGCTGAACTGTGTTTTCATTTCCTGTCTTAGATCGTTCACAAATCTAAATACAATTTGAATAATCTTCAGTATTTGAGGTTCTATTGAAAATATCAACCTTTCATTTGAGCAGATATTATTCTAACAAGTTTTGTTTTGGCTGATGTTATTCATACGTGTTTTAAGTGCAATCAGCACAAAAACTGATGGAAATTCACGTAATTGGAGCAGACAAGATGCAGATTGCTGCATGTTTGCCACAAGTGTTTTAACTGAGCCCAAGGATACATGTAGTTGTTGTCATAAGAGGTATCTGTTGTTATTCGGGGTATTTTAAGGAGCAATTTAAATATAGGAATACTTTTAATAGGATTTTTTTTTGACAATTAAAAGGATTTTTTATTCTTGTTTACCTTTGTTATCTGCAGGGATCAGACACGGTACTGAGCAACAGAAAAGGGGAGCTACATCAGAAAATAACACAACAGTTATTAGTTTATCTTATTGTTAGACTGTCATGGGGGCATCAGGATGATTCAGATGTGGATCAAGACGACAAACCAGAGTGAAGGAACCAACGTGTTTAACGAACAAAAAACACCACTTTAGGTGGGGGAAACATCCACAAACACACAGAACCCAAAACCAGCATACTAAAGAGAACAAAGAGCTAAACCAAAGGACTGAACAAAAGCTATACTCCGACAATGAGAGCAGAAACAAAACCACTACAGCTCAAAAGAATGAACCTAAAGTGCAGGCAGCTGTGTGCCAATCCATGGATAGGCAACAGAGAGGGGGCGGAGCCCTCCAGGAGAAGCCTCAGCCAACCTGCACCGGAAAAGAACAAAGACTGAGGAAAAAAACAAACGGAACTGAAAGACTGTGTCAAAGACACGTTGAAATTCTCTGACTTTATCTCTGCTTTTAGTGATTTTGTGAACATGTAAATGTAATCAACTTTAACTGGACAAAAAAGATCTTCTGCAGATATACACATCATCAAGCTAGCGTTAGCATTAGCATCAATTAGAAGAAGAGAATCTGAATGAGTTTCATAATCAAACCAGCAGCATTCAGTGAAGTTCCTGTGACCTTCATCTAACTATGACCGGGTTGTAGAGAGAAATAATCCACCACTGGTTTAATATCATTTTGGAGAAGCAGCTGTGGAGCATTCTGCAGGAGGAATACTGACATTTGATCTGAGAGGGAAACAATACAACCAGGGAGGACATTTAGAACATAAATATTGTACACATTTCTGTTACATTTAGTTAGGTTACCTTTCTTATTTACATCAAATTGCTTTAAACAGCGTTCAGCAGTCAACTTTGCCGTTCTAAACCACAGACATAATATATAACTGGAGGTCACTCTGCACACTTTTGTATGAAAGGATCAATTCTATAAAAAGAGAACATGTAATTAACAAATATACATGGAGCACTACCAATCCCCCGTTACAATTAGTAAATTGTTACAGCATGTGATGTAGTGAAATACATATTAACTTTCAGTATACTGATACAGTGTATAGAACTGGTAAGTCCTGTTCTTATTTCCCACATTCACTTGCACTTCACATCATGGGGTTTAGTGTTTTAACAACTGAGAAAAACTGGAGCATTGCTCGGAGAAAAATGTCAAAATTGGATCAATTAGTTCCTCTCAGAGACTGATGTCATTAAATTCTTAAAACTCTTAAAGACCCACTCCAATGAAAACTGTTTTTGGTGTTTTAACATGTTCTTGTCCTATTTTTCCGAGGATGGAGGACATGTATAAAGAAAATTAAGCTTAAAATTGTATTTAAGAGTATTTCTTTTTTCAAATTGTCGTGAATAAGGAGCAAACAAAAATGTCAGTTTCTAGTTGCTACAATCAGCACCAGGCCTTCTTCTTTTCCTTTGGGCTTTTCCCTTCAGGGGTCGCCACAGCGAATCAGTTTCCTCCATCTAAGCCTGTCTTCAGCATCCTCCACTCTAACACCAGCCACCTTCATGTCTTCATTCACTGCATCCATAAACCTCCTCTTTGGTCTTCCTCTAGACCTCTTTCCTGGTAGCTCTAGACTCAGCATCCTTCTACCAATATATTCACTGTCTCTCCTCTAAACATATCCAAACCATCTCAGTCTGGCCTCTCTGACTTTATCTCCAAAACCTCTAACATGTGCTGTCCCTCTGATGTATTCATTCCTGATCCTATCCATCCTGGTCACTCCCAAAGAGAACCTCAGCATCTTCGTCTCTGCTACCTCCAGCTCTGCTTCCTGTAATTTCTTCAGTCCCACTGTTTCTAGTCCAAACAACATGGCTGGTCTCACCACAGTCTTGTACACCTTTCCTTTCATTTGTGCTGAAACTCTTCTGTCACCCATCACACCTGACCCTTTTCTCCACCCATTCCAACCTGCTTGCACTCTCCTCTTCACTTCTTTTCCACACTCTCCATTACTCTGTACTGTTGACCCTAAATACTTAAACTCCTCCTCCTTCTTTATCTCTTCTCCCTGTAACCTCACTCTTCCACTCTGGTTCCTCTCATTCACACACATGTACTCGGTCTTACTGCGGCTAACCTTCATTCCTCTCCTTTCCAGGGCAAACCTCCACCTCTCTAACTCCACCTCCACCTGTTCCCTGCTCTCACTACAAATCACAATATCATCTGCAAACATCATAGTCCATGGTGATTCCTGTCTAACCTCATCCGTCAGTCTGTCCATCACCATTGCAAACAGGAAGGGGCTCAGAGCTGATCCCTGATGTAATCCCACCTCCACTTGAACTCCTCTGTCACCCCTACAGCACACCTCACCACTGTCTTACAGCCCTCATACATGTCCTGCACTGCTCGGACATACTTCTCTGTCACTCCAGACTTCCTCATACAATACCATAGTTCCTCTCTGGGCACTCTGTCATAAGCTTTCTCCAGATCTACAAAGACACAGTGGAGCTCTCTCTGACCTTCTCTGTACTTCTCTATCAACATCCTCAAAGCAAATGTTGCATCTGTAGTGCTCTTTCTTGGCATGAAACCATACTGCTGCTCACAAATGTTCACTTCTGCTCTTAGTCTGGCTTCCACTACTCTTTCCCACACCTTCATTGTATGGCTCATCAGCTTTATTCCCCTGTAGTTACCACAACTCTGCACATCTCCCTTAGTGTGTGAAATCCTGAAATCTGAGGTCCAGAACTGAATCAGTAATCACAAACAGTGACTTTTTCTAACTGAAACAAACTAATGAAGATGACTAAATAGTTAATACTTTCTTGAAAAAAACTTCAAAGGTTCAATTTTAACCCTAAAGAGAGAATATAAAGACAATGAAATGAAGAACTCAAAAAAGTTTTTTGATCCTCACAGTAAAAGTGTCTAAAAGTTCTTTGTTTTTTATTTACAGGTAAAAAAGACAAAGACAAGAAAGGTAAGATTTACATTATCATTGAAAATCAATCGAGGGTGAATGAACACAAATGAAAATAACATGGATCCAAAACTTATGTTGGTTATTTTATTTTGAAATGTAACTGCAAAGATGATTCCTGTCTACAGGATTGTATTCATCACATTTGGTTTTAATTAAAGAGTATTTCTGTGTCTGATAGAGGAAGTGTGCTGTGTGGCTTTCTGAGAGAACATGGGACACACTGAGAGATCAGGAGGTTCTTCTAGGTGATTAAGGAGCTACAGCTAAAGGTATTTCATCTGGAATGAGGAAAGATGGTCAGGAGACTCCACAGTGGAATGAAGATGTTCAGGAGTTCAGGAAAAAGTGGAAGACTGAAAAGACAGAAGCACAAAGAGATGCAGCAGACTGTGAAGGTGCAGGTGGAGGTGACAAAGATTAAACAAATGTCAGATGAGGATTTGATTGACAGATGAGAGGTGAGGAGGATGAAGGACAGAGATGGAAATGTGTAGCAGACTGTGGTGAGTCGTGTTGTTGGTGTAGTTCAGGGGATTTTAACCTGAGGCTGTGGATCTGGGGAGGGAACCCTTTTTGACCCGTGGGCCACAAGGGGTTCTAAAATTTGACAGAAGGGCCGGACCACCAGCAGATGTGAGGTATTGGTGAGTATTTTGGTGAGAAAGAAATGATGTAGAATCTGGATGAAAACAATCCGTCTATCATTTGTTCGTTTTTCAACTTAGAACCAAAAACGTAAAACCAATCGTTCTTTTATTTTCCCATTTTTCAAATTGTGGCTATTGTTCTGATTTTAGCGCCAATGTCCACCAGTAGGTTGATGCCCATCAAGGAACAACCACAAACTCAGGGAAATGCTGCGTTCATGTGCTGTTGGAAGATCGGAAAAATTCCTGGTCAAGTGGGAAAACACACATGCACGTTAAAGAAACAACAAAACCCCATAAACGCAGAACAACTTTCTGCACCCAAACAAGATCAATTCATTTGTAGGGCATAAACTATGGCGCATGTGTCAAGGTCCAGATCATTTTATTTTGTTGTTATTAATGACCTGATGTTATCTGGCACTTATTTCTAATTTGTAGAATTTTGAAAAAATATATTTTTATAGAGAGTAAAATATTGAAAGTTATTTAAGGTTTAAGTTTATTTATTCTGGAATAATATTCCTGCATTTTTATTATTCATAATTATGTTAAAACTTTACAGTTTTGAAGTTTTAAAAATTGGCATTCTGCAGCTTTTTGAACTGTTTTGGCATTTAATGAGAATTTTTAGGCTAATTCTCAGCTAGCTACTAAATTAGCTAGCTGTTTTAGCTAATTTAGTCTTTTTTCAGGTTTTTTTAGGTCATTTTGGAGTTTATCTAATATTTCAGCTCCATGCTAGCCATTTTGGCTAATTTACACGCTAGCTGTTTTGGCAAGTTTAGGCTTTTCTCAGTTTTTTAAATTATTTTGAGATTTAGTTTTTTTAGCTACATGCTAGCTAATTTGCCTAAGCTAAGTTTTTGCTGTTGTTGTTGTTGTTTAGGCTAATTTGGCACTTAGCTGAAATTTTAGCTGGTTATCAGCTTTAGCCTTTTTTAACTTTTAGCTTCAGTGATATTCTTCAGCGGCCAAATTCATTTTACAGCATTCACACTAACATTATTGCAGGTAATGATATATTTCTAGTTCATAAATATGTTAAAAAGTTACAGTTAAAGTTTTAATAATGTAGTGTTAGAGAGTTCAATAAATGTTTATCCTGTTCGACCTAAGGTGTGTTTTGGATTTGCCTCTTGTGCGATTGAGTTTGACACTCCTGCTCTATGGGGAGACAGCAGAATTGCAGGGAAAATAAATTACATTTTTACATTTTAAAATACAGTTTTTAGGTGTTATCAATGCAATTTATTACATTTTGGCAGGCCAGATTAAATAGCTTTAAATAGATTTCTCATAATGAACAAAGAAGTTTTACTACACTTTTTGCTTTAAAGTCGATGCTGGATTAAGTTGGTAGTTAAGTGAAGTGGATTTGACGTCTAGAAAGTAAATCTGCTGCAGCAACAACGTCGTATTTGACAAAGAGTGTGTTTTATTTTGAAAGGAAATCGTTATTGTTAACACGATCATTGTAATTCTAGCAGATTCTGAAGGAGAAAAGTGGCGCAATCTCCAATCAAAGAACATAAACACTGGAGCTCCGGTTTCAAAGGGTCAACAAGCTTTATGGTCGCAGTATTTCTCTAGACGGTGAAGTGGGACTTTAAAGTGCTTGCTGGATTTTTCCGTGTTGAAGGTTCAGGTTTAGACATCGAGGCTGTGATGCAGAAACGGAGGCAGAGCAGGAGGGAGCAGAGATGAAGATGTTGAGATTCTCTTCAGGGGTCATGAAGATGGATCAGATGAACAGATCATGTTAGATGTTTTGGAGATGAAAGCAGATGGAGATGTTTGGACACCATGACAGGAGGAACTGTGATGATGTTGGTGAAAGGATGCTGAGGTTAGAGATTCCAGGGCGGAGGTTTGATTTGGAGACCAAAAAGGAGGTTCATGGATGTAGAGAAGGAGGACATGTGAGAGTCTGGTGGAATGAAGGAGGATGCAGAGGAGAAGGTTAGATGCAGGCAGATTGTTCACAGTGGTGACTCCTAAAGAGAGCAGTAGAAACTAGGGCTGGGTATCGATTATAATTTCAAGAAACAATTCGATTTGATTCACAAGAGCCTGAATCGTTTCAATTCTGATATTTTTTCTATTATTTATATATTTATTTTAATCTGATCCAGTTCACATCCTGTAAATGTATCAGTGAAATAATGAGATTGTTAATATCATCCAGTGTTACATGGATTCTCTAAAGGAGAAGTTCTAACTAAAATGTTCAGATCATTAACATTGGAAACATTGTTCTGCTTCTCCTGGAGGACGTTTCAGTTTGGACACTAGGTGGAGATCACACTATAGAAGTACACTTTATTCCAGAAGAAGAAGAAAGTATGAGGAAAAAACAATGTTTTAGACCACAAATAGTTACTTTAAAAATATTTCCTGAAAAGAGTTTGTAACATTCATACATGTGAGTTTTTAAAGATGTTCATTTAGTCAACAATGTTTAGGTTGACTGAGCGTTAGCATTAGCTGTCCTATGGGAAATTCTATTATACCTTAGCATCAAGCTAGCAGACTTTAGCCTTATGTGGTAAATCGATTTATGTTTTTTATGAGTTGAATACTATTGATCTATTAAGCTTAAATTGATTCAAATCGATTAATTGATTTTATTAACCCAGCCCTAGCTGAAAGACAAGATCTGGCCCACATGTGGATCGCTCAGACTCTTTCAGACGTGCGCTTTAACATTGTACCACACAGACTCATGTAGACATGTTTGACAATGATCATTTCCCTCCATCTCATAATGCTGGATGCATCCCACAAGCAGGTTCTGCTGGTTTGTTGTGGTCCAACCAAACAAATCAGAAACAGAGAGATCTCTTCCTCTATTTATCTCATCAGGTTTGATGTCACAGAGGATCTGACACCAAAACAAACACGAGTATCAAATGAAAACGATGCTGTCTAAGAAATAATGTAACCATTTAATCATACACTGGATCTTCCTAAGATTCATTAATCTGAAATAAATTCACATCACAACATGAAACTAGATATATAGCATTACTGGTGATAATGCGAGTGTGAATGCTGTAAGCTGAATGTAGCTGCTAAAGATGCTAGAGCTGATAGCAAAAAATGCTGCAGCTGAAAGCTTGATAACATATTAGCTAAACTCCAAATTTGCCTAAAGAACTTGAAAAATAAATATTTTAAACAAAACAGCTAGCATAATGCTAAAATGTTAGCACAACTCCAAATTAGTCTAAAAAAGCTGGAAAAATGTCTAGATTTGCCTAAAACAGCTAGCATGTAAAACAAAAGCTAAATGCCTAATTACCCTTAAAAATCTAGTAGTTGCTGAACATTTTAAAGTTTGTCTCTACTTGAAAGTTCACAAGTTTCAAAGTGCACAACGTTTTTGAGGAATTTCTCCTTCATTTCCTAAGGGGCATATTCTGTCAGCCTGGCCCGACTGGTGACCTTTCTGAGACATTTATTATAAAGACTCAGCCAGGGAGGACTGACATAGTGTTTAAGAGGACAGAATGATGGTGTAGTGGTCAGCACTGTCACCTGCTCGTTCAAATTCCGGCTGGGGTCTTTCTGTGTAGAGTGTAAGTCCGGGTTTTCTGTGGTTTCCTCTCACAGTCCTAAAACATGCTTCATGCATTCACTGTTAATTCTAAGCTGTCCCCAGGTGTGTGTGACAGACTGGACACTTGTCAAGGGTGTACTCCACCTTTACCCAACAGCAGTTGGGATAGGCTCCAGCAACTCCATAGCCACCGAAAGAGATTAAGCAGTGATGAATGGATGGGTGTTTTTGAAGGTTTTATTTTTGGACAAAAATTCAATGTTAGCTAAACTGAGTGTTAAAGTCTCTTACTGATGAATATTGGAGTCTGTTTTAACGGATATACACTTTACCGCCATGAAGACGGTAGATTCCCGTTTTGATGATGACAGCAACTCTCCACAGGATCACATGACCGGCGCTCTCTGCCTCTGTGCTGTGTGGGTCGCCCACAGTGTCTCCCCGTGGTTGAAGTGGAAGCAGATGCTCCTGACTCTGTTGATGGAGATTAGGACTAAGAGGATTGTCCGCCTTAAGCGTGACAGCTGCTTTTTTCCCCTGCCTACTGCTGCCTGCCTGTCCACTAATAACCTCATTACACAGATGAGATCAGTGCCCTTGTACACACACTCCCCCCACTCTGTCACAGAGACACCTGACTCTGCTGGGGGGGCTGATGGTGATGCCACCAACTGATTTCTGTCATTCATCAACAGAACAATAAAGCTTTGCTGTGGTGACTTAACACCAGAGTTTAAAGATGAACTGGGGGCTTTGTACGACTCTGTGCATTTTTTAGCCTACATGAGGAAAAATGTTTTCTTAACTGGTGGACAGCAATTTTTGGTGATCACCTCTTCACTCATTCAGCATTTGAGACTCCAGAATTGATTGATTCTGATTATTTCAAGCAATTAAAAAAAGAAACGAGAAAACAGATGACTACTATAGAAATAGAATCTATTTGAGATATTAATTAATGCATTGATCAGAAAATAAATTAAATAAAATTATATCTCTTTGACATGACACTGACTCCAAATCAAAACTAGACATATTAGCACTCATATATACAGTACACACATAGAGCACATTGAATCCATTGAAAGTAATCACTCTGAGTTTTATTAATTGCTTGAAAGGGTGTGAAAATTCAAACTTATAGAATACTACTGCTGTATTTGTAATACTTTTTCACATAGTTACCATAATTTGGCCCCTATATTTATATTTTACACATTTAAAGTATTGAATACGCTTTCAACAAAGACCCTTTTTAATTGTCATGCATTCACATTGATTATCAACATGAGACTTTTTTACACTTTTGCAGGAATCAGTTGAAATGTTACAGAGAAAAGAGTTTCGGATGCACTCCTGTTCTCATTTTAGTGCTTTGACCTCACTGCTGCATTAACGCCGGTTTCCCTTGTTTCCTTCTACAATGCAGGGAAAACCAAGGATGGAGCCACTGTGGAGATGCAACCACTAAACGAGGATGAAGAGAAAAAAAAGAAAAATTTACCCAAGAAGGAGAAGTCTGTCCTCCAGGGGAAGCTCACCAAGCTTGCTGTCCAGATCGGTCAAGCAGGTACTACACTCAAGTACAGTATGACTGTGTCCAAATTCACTCCCTGACCTCTTAAAGACTGGAGTATTTAGTTTACTGGTTTTTAATGCAATTTGCACACATGCTCTTTTATGGTAAATGTGGCATCGCCCATTTGCTGAAGTAAAAATCTAAAAAATATGAATATTTTGTGAGGAATATTAATGAATCTGCTGCGTTCTGACGATTAAAACTTGAATGGTTTATGCTTTTTTAAAGTGACAAATTGTCAAACGCAATGCATTGTGGTCTGTATTCACCAATCTAGAGAGCATTGATGCACTGGCAAACACTGGCAGTGCACTAAATAGTAAGTAGTGAAGGAATTCGGACACAACCAATGTCTCTGGTATTATACCAGCATGTTTACAGTTGTGCATATATTTTCATAGAATATAAATGACAACACAGATACTTTTTTCCACTCATAGTTAGTGGTTGGATTAAGCCGTTTATTGTTAAACAACAAAGCTGACACTTCATAAATCTTTATGACAACAGAAACTTCCCAAATCACAAGTTTATATCCCCCAATTCTTCATACCTTGTTTTGTCTCCTTTAGCATCAATAACATCTTGACGTCTCTTGTTGTGGATGAAGTTCTTTATTTGCTCTAATGGTAAAGCAGCAGAAAACTTCCAGTTCCTTTAAATTCTTGGTCTGTCTTCCTTGATCTGCCTGTTTGAGATCTCCCCTGAGTGACTCAATAATGTTGAGGTCAAGAGACAGAGACAGAAACTCCAGAACCTTCTCATTCTGCTGGAACCAATGACAGCTGGACTTGGTCTTGTGTTTTGGATCGCTGTCATGTTGAAATGTCCAGGTGTGTCCTGTGTGCAGCATCTAAGAAGAACAATGACAGTTTTCCTCCAGTATCTTCTGATAACCTGATGCATTCATCTTGTCTCCTGTACCTTTCTAGATCACACATCCCCAAACCATCAGCGATCCACCGCTGTGTTTCTCTAGGAATAGTGTCATTTTCATCATAGATCTTGACTTGTTGACTCCTCTCCAAATGTAGCGTTTATGGTTGTGGCCAAAAAATGTAATCTTGGTCTCATCACTCCAAATGACTTTGGTCCAGAAGTTCGGAGGCTTGTCTCTGTGATGTTTGGTGTATCATAAGTGAGATTTTTTTGTGGCATTTGTGGAAACATTTTTTTTTTCTGGGGACTCGACCATGCAGCCCATTTCTTTTTAGGTACTTCCTTATTGTACATCTTGAAAGAGAGTCCTGGATCACAGCTGGATTTATTTGTGGGTTTTTGTGGCAGTTGTTACAGACATTTTGTTGACCATGGTTTGGTTTCAGCAGACCTCCTCACTTTCCAAAGTTTGAACACTGCTGATTGTCATTCTCAGTTCCTTGGATATCTTACTTTATCCCTTTCCTGTTTTGTACAGTTCAGTTACCTTTTCCCTTAGATTGTTTTTGACAGTTCTTTAGTTTTCCTCATGACTCAGGATCCAGAAATGTCAGTGCAGCACTGGATAACGGATATAGTCTCTGTTGGGAGTCCAGAAACTCCAAGACCTTTTGTGCACACACATTGATTACAGGTAAATGAGTCACAGGTGAGGATGGTTACCTTTAGCTGTCATTCAAACCCTTAAGGATCAGCTTGTGTGAACGTTTTCAGAACAAAGTCATCAGGGTATGTCCACTTTTGAACAGAGTCATTTGGGAACTTTCTGTTGTCATTATGACCTTAAAAGGGTCAACAGGTTGTTTGACAATAAGTTGGTTCAACCAACCACTAGCTATTAGTGGAAACAAAGATTTTTGTGTCATCATTTATATTCTATGAAAAAAGATCAAGAAATCATTATCTCTTTCAGGGTATGTAAACTTATGAGCACAACTGTAGAGTGTAATACACAGAGGACCTTTATGATTTTCTACTAATATTTTTCTAATCTCTATTTCCTAACAATGGCATCTGACCCAATAAAACAAATGTTTGTCTTGCTTACATGTGAAAAACAGGCTCATTTCATCTAAACAGGATTCTTTGACAGATGTTGGTTTTGTGCACACACTCCTCCACCTCGTATGCATTGTAGAGTCTTACCATGTTTGTTTTCTGTCTCCAGGTTTGCTCATGTCTGCTCTGACTTTTCTTATCCTCATCACTCGCTTCCTGATTGATAACTTCTGGATTCAGGGTGTCCCCTTTACCCCTGAGTGTGTGCCGGTCTACATCCAGTTTCTGGTCAAGTTCTTCATCATTGGCGTGACTGTGCTGGTGGTGGCGGTGCCTGAAGGTCTCCCTCTGGCTGTCACCATCTCCCTGGCTTATTCTGTCAAGGTCTTTATAGTATTATGTAAACATGAATCCTAATCATGGATCTGGGGAGGTTGATGGAGAATAAAGTTTATGGAGTTGTTTTTTTCTGAACTCAGATGGATCAGCTGCACAAGTCATAACAGGACTATTGACTGATTTTTACCTTCTTAAGACCACTGAGGTTAAATGTTTGTTCATTTCTGACATTTTAATCAAAATCAAAATGATCCTCCTTTTTTTCAGAAAATGATGAAGGACAATAATCTGGTTCGCCATTTGGATGCCTGTGAGACGATGGGCAACGCCACAGCTATCTGCTCCGATAAGACCGGTACACTCACAATGAATCGCATGAGGGTGGTGCAGATCTACATCGCTGGGCTGCACTTCAAAAAGGTGCCTGATCCAGACCTGCTCCCAGCCAAGATCCTAGATCTGCTCATCCTGAGCATTGGAGTCAACAGCGCCTACACCACCAAGATTATGGTGAGATTTAAAAATAGCTCTTCATTGAGGACGCTCTGTGAGTGAAGTATTTATAAGGCAGGCTTGGAGAGCCGTCACGGCAGCTCAGTACTCATCCCGTCTCTGTTTTCCCCATTCATGCAGTATGCTGAGTCCTCAAAAAACCTCTAAATCTGCTGCAAAAGAAACCATCTTTCTGCGAAGCAACAATTAAAAACCTAAAAGATTTGACACTATACGAGTGGATAGATTTTAAAACATTTAACACCAGTTGTAACAATGCATTGACATTAAGGCAAACAAGTAGGTAAAATTTTTAAATTATTTTCAAAGCATTTCTAACGTAGTATTATTTGGAGTTGTAGATTCAGACAGCACTACAAAATGATAAATGCACTAATATCTATTTATTAAGGAATAAAATGGACATGCTCAGAGAAAAAAGATTGTTGAAAAGAAAACAAGAATTTACGATAAGTGGTGTATACTTCTATGGAACTTTTCTACCTTCCCTGAAAGCCCTGTGACTTTACAGTCACAGTCCCATTCATACACACATTCACACACTGGTGGTGGCTCCGCTGCCAAACACTGGGACTGACCTTCCACCAGAGGCAATGTGGCATTCAGTGTCTTGCCCAAAAACACTTTGATACATTGGTCAGGCAAGGTGGGATTTGAACCTGCAATCTTCTGAACAAGGGATGGCCGCCGTACCGCTGCACCATGACCGCCCAAACTGATTTCAAACTCCAAAGACTGAAATGAGCCATTTCACCGACTAAAAATAGTCTACAAGTCAAGAAGACAACTGCCTTCATGAGCTACGCAGTCATGGAGTTTACCTCAAAGACCTACTTCAATGAAAATTGTGTTTTTGGTGGTTATAACACATTTTTGTGGCTCTTTTGGTGGACATAAAAAAATTAAGCTTGAGACTGTTGTCTTTTTGGACAGACAGGTCTAAAATTGAACCAGTCAGTTGCCACATTTGGCAAACAGAAACAGGTGCATGGGGGTATATGTGTCATAATGTGGGAATGCTTACCTGAGATGACTTGAAATAGACTGCTAGTGCAAGAAACTCTTTAGACAGGACACAGCTGGATGAATTCTGTATTTCAGAGAGGACCAAGCTGTCCTTGGCTGCAGTGTTTACGGTTTTGCTGCTCTTCTATCTTATTGTTTTAGTTTTTTCACTTGTAAGCTGTTGTAAGGATGAACTCGTTTCTGACACTCTGAAGCTACGTTCACTCCGCCCTCGACAACACACAGTCAAGCAACCACTTATTATTGAAATATCTATGTATATGCGAATTTCAGGTTTCCGCATTAAAAACTCTCACGTTTAAGCATCACTACGCAACTTTCTAAGATCATTTTCAGGCTCTATGTGAAAAACGTACACCCATTGAATGCTTTTTGAAACCAGTTGAACTTTGACGAATCAGGGACTCAGATTCGGTAGTGGCGCATGAGTATGATTCTTTCAAAACACAGAAGTGCCAGCTGTTCGAAAATTGGTCATGTTAAAGAAAGAAATAATGGCAGTTTGTGCCCAGCTGGAATTCTATTACATCGTTTTTCATATATCGGAATAGAGATGTGAAAGAAAAGCCTGGAGCCAGATTCACCAGATTTTCACTACTCTGACATTTCACACCAAAACTGTAGGTCAGGGGTCTCAAACTCGCGGCCCGCGGGCCATCTGCGGCCCGCAGGATGATGATTTGCGGCCCGCGTCTTCATATGAAAGA
>NC_050517.1:6434915-6450202 GCF_002922805.2 Oryzias melastigma
TTTTCTTGTGAAAATCCTGATGCGGCCCAGCCTCAACTAGATTCCGCCTCCAGCGGCCCCCGGCTGATTTGAGTTTGAGACCCCTGCTGTAGGTGGTGGACAGAGGCTAGTTTCTGGTAGTCTAGTGTGAATACTACATGCTAGACCTGGTAATGGCGCCTTCTTGAGAGTGGCTCATAAACCAAGAGTGAAAGTAGCAAAAAAAAAAAAAAAAACATTCTTTCATTTGCTCCAAGGTTTTACGTCTGCTCTGAAACGTTGTTTTCAAAAAGATCTTGAGTCTCTTGATTTGACCTCATGTCTGCAGCCTCCAGAGAGGGAAGGTGGGCTGCCCCGCCAGGTTGGAAACAAGACCGAATGTGCTCTGCTGGGACTCTGCCTCGACCTTCGACGAGACTACCAGAACATTCGCAACGAGTTTCCTGAAGAGAAGCTCTTCAAAGTCTACACCTTCAACTCTGTAAGGAAGTCCATGAGCACAGTTCTCAGGCACCACGATGGCAGTTACCAGATGTTCAGCAAAGGGGCTTCTGAGATTCTGCTCAAGAAGTAGGTTTACTGCTTTTGCTTGTGACTCTTTGAAGACGATGAACTTGTGTGGACTTGATAAGATCATCTTTAATCTCTTATTGAGATTGTCTCAAACTCCTCCAGGTGCTGCAAAATCTTGATGGCTAGTGGCAAGCCTAAAGTCTTCAAACCTCACGATCGAGAAGACCTGGTGAAAAAGGTGATTGAGCCGATGGCTTCAGAGGGGCTCAGAACCATCTGCATAGCCTACAGAGACTTCCCTGTATCTGAAGGAGAGCCTGACTGGGACAATGAGGCCGAAATCCTCACTGGACTCACGTGCGTCGCAGTGGTCGGGATTGAGGACCCCGTGAGACCTGAGGTGCATCATCCTTGGCTTTCAATTTTATCAGGCTGTTACATCTGTGGAGTGGCTAACACAGCCCTGTATGGATTGTTGTCATTTGTGTTCAGGTGCCAGAAGCCATCAGGAAATGTCAGCGCGCAGGAATCACTGTCCGCATGGTGACAGGAGACAACATCAACACTGCCCGGGCCATTGCCACCAAGTGTGGCATCTTGCAACCTGGAGATGACTTTCTGTCCATGGAGGGCAAAGAGTTCAATCGCAGGATTCGCAACGAGCAAGGCGAGGTCAGACAAAGGGGAAAAGAAGGGGATCCAGAGAGATTAATTAATTATTCTACACACTGCAATCAGATGTTCTACTACTTTCTGATTTCAGATTGAGCAGGAACGTTTAGACAAGATTTGGCCCAAGCTGAGAGTTCTGGCTCGATCTTCTCCGACAGACAAACACACGTTAGTCAAAGGTGAGGTGTGACTTTCAGACCTTTCTACTGAAATAATGAGTTTTGCTGAATAGCTGATTGTATTCCTGAATGAGAACAACTATCAGGCATGCACAATCCTGGGTTTTTCCAGTTAACTAAAATGCTGATTGTGCTAAAAAGTAGTGAAATGATGAGAGCTTTTGTACTTGTTTCCCTCTCCATGTGATTTGTAGTTGTGAGGGATCGAGTGGCCAATGAGGACAACAGAAGATTCATCCAAAAATGAAAAGTTTAATTTTCTCAAAAAATGGTAGATAATTTACAAAGTGGGCCCTTAAAAGAGGTCAACAAAACAGAATTAACTCAGGCAATAAACTTGAACTTAACTTTAACCAACTGAACAGACCAAGTAACAGAAATGAACTGACCTAACCTAAGACACAACAGGGGAACATATATAGTGGGCGATCAAACCACTTGACTAACATGGGGGGAACTAAACATTTAACAAAGACAACAAAAAATACTAAACACAAAAATACTGGTCTTTCAGAAGAAAAAGCAAGCAAAAGAAAAGTACACAAAAAGGATAAACAAATTAACAGCAACTCTTTACAGAATCAAAGTAAATAAACTTTAAATTAGTCCATGTTTCCCCCCTGGAGACTTCTGGAGGTGGCGCCTGCCAATTGCCCTGCTGCAGCATTTAAAGGCTGTGATGGCGGCATTTCCTCCTTTGGCCCAACAGCACAGCTCCAGGAGCAGAACCCCAGCCACACCCGCAGCAACCAGCATACACGGCACTGGTAACTCAAAACAGGTGAAATTAATCAAACAACCCAAGATGATGAAATCAAAATATATGTTTCTACAAATAAACATGAAATAAATATATATTTTAACTCAAAGAAATGTTGGTGTTTATTTACAAATGAATTTAAAATGTGAAATGTATCAAATATATGAAATAAAATGAATTGTGTGGTGTATTGAGGTTACCACCATTTTGTTGTGGGTGTGGCAGAGAACGCTGCCATCACAGTAGTGAACTACAAATGCTCTAAATATCTCAACATTTTTGATTAGTTTAAAACACATCTGTTCTAATTTAAATGAAAACACACTTTTCCTTCAATTCTATTTGGAGTTTTCTAGGTACACAGTAAAGGCTTCAGAAAGAACTATTTCTTCTGGAACATAGTTTATTGAAGACGTTATGTTTGACAATATTTTCAAACTGTGATGCTATGTTCACACCACTCTCTGCAATGCACATTCAAGCAGCCAATTACAATGAAGTCTAAACGCATATTTTGGGCTACTGTGTTCAAAACGTTCACATGTGACTACGCACGTTTCTAGGACAATATTTAGACTCTATGTGAAAAAACATAGACTGTATATAAGATAACTGGACAGAGCAAGCCCCCCTCCTTCCGTGTTCCATATAGGAAGTACCACTGGGTTGCAAAAAGGCCAAAGTCCCATTGACTTACATTGAGAAACAGACAGTTATTTCTCAGTCATTTTATATGTCAGAATAATCATTCTTCCTCTGCTGCTTTCTGCTTAACTTCTTTTTTCTAATCCTATTTTTTTTTAAAGATTTTTTTCCATTATCACAAGTTATTAGAGTTATAAATTGACCAATCAGATGGCTCAATAAGCGTTTGTGGGTCTAACGTCGAACGTCTGGGGGGTTTGATTGACAGATGACGGGTAGCCAATGGGAGCAGACTTCATCAATGAGTCCGTGAAGACCTTTTAACACCTACTTTACAATTCAACAATGTACCAATCATTGTCCTACTGTTGTTTTCCTCAATGGAATGTACCGATTCAGCAGTTTGAAACAACAAGAGGAGCATGCTGTCGACATTTTTAGATGAGGATTTACTCTGTAGAAATAGATTTCACTCTGAGGTTATGTGATTTGGACTTTTTTGTTTGTTTAACGTTCGTTTTTCTTTTTTTCACTGTTTTGGTTGTGGCTTATAAATGATCAGTTGCGTATCATACGGAATGGTACAACTCCTCCATAAAACCACCAACCAAAGTTTCATCTTCGCCGCACTTTTCCAGCTTCAGCCTGAATTAGACGCAGCCGTCTGAGGAGCGCGAGACAAACTTGAAAGGACCTGATCGTATTTTCAAACAGAAAAAAGGATTGTTATTTATTTTAAATACCGCTGAACGCGCTTCTCACGCGCATCTCACGCGCATCTGATCACATGTGAAGAGACGCGCGCGAGGGGATTAGCAACGTCACCCAAATGCTCCTTTTATCTCGACAAAAAGGAATAAATGTAAGTAAATCCCAAAGGACCGCTGACAGAATCAAATGTTGGAATGGTTCTCCCTCAAAGGCTTCAACAATGACTTGTACAATTCTCCCGAGCCGCCGTTATTAAAGTAGAAGCTGTTTACATCCGCGGTCTCGTGGTCGAGGCGTGGAAAGAGGCAGACGGTTGCAATAAACTCACTCCTGATTGGCGACAGTACTTCCTGTAGATTCCATGACTCAGCTATGATTCAGACCAATCGCTGAAGATGGGTTGCAAATGGCGGTATCCGTTTCAGGAATTGACGGTGAAAGCGGCGGCCTACTTTCGCGAGGAGAGGAAGTAATGCATTTCCAATGGGGGACCTCATTGCTCGCTCTGTCCATTATTTTTACAGTCTATGTGTACAAAACACACAGCTATTGAAAGTTAAACCAATTGAACTCTGACCAACCAGGTACTAAGGTTTGATAATGACATATGGTTAGTGTCCTTTTAACTCACAGAAATGCCAAATGATTAAAAATTGATCATGGAGAAATCGATCATCACGGTTTGTGCCCGGCCGGAATGCAGAAATGCTGTTAAGTTCAGGATAAAGTTCATTTAATTCAACAAACTCAATTCACCAAAAAGACATATATTGGTTTTTGTACACAAAATCGTTTGACATGGGACCACGTACCATTACATGTTGGGATGGATCCTGAACATATCCGAGAATTTTGTAAGCAGACAATGATATTGGGAAGACGGCTGGGGAAAGGGAGAGGGCTATTTCCTGGTGCAGAAAGGGAGCAGACTATTTCCTGGTGGAAGAACCGAGCGACAAATTGGGAGAACTGGTTTGAAAAGGCAGAAAGGTACATGTGAAAAGGATTTTTATATGGAGAATGATGATGCTTCAAAGAGAACAGAACGGTTCACAGCCAGTACTAATCAGAACAATGTTCTCATCAATTCAATAAATCCTAAAAGGTTCATCTATTGTTGTTTACACTTTTTGATCAAATTTCTCCACAAAATGAACCCATTAGCCATCACCATTCTGTATTTGATGGTATTTGCATGTAAATACGTGTGAGCAGCAGCAAAACTTATGTAAAAATCATGTATTTAAAAAGTGCGCCAACATGCACACTGCTGTATTGCCCACACATATTTTACTTGCATCCAAGGTTTTTTTTTTTTTCTTAGTCACATGTTTTAAGAGTGACCAACGTGCACGTTACTGAATTGCGTGCACACATTTACATGTGTCCAATTGTAATAACTGATGTAAATTCATGTTGGCCACACATTTTAAGTGTGTACTAAATTAAGAATCAAGAATGAGTCCCACCCAAAGTCTTTTAACTGACGTAAAAATGAGACATTCATATAGTATTTCAGATGTACTTTTCTCAAAAAATGTATAGTAAAGATACTTCATGTTGTCAGTGGTAGTACTCTTTGAAGTACTAGGTAGGTCTGTAAAAGAATGGCGATGTACTAAATTTAAACTTAGGAATTAATCCCACCTGTTAACTGACATTTTATGGTAATTTATATGTGTATTTCTCAAAAACTATACAGTAAAATCACTTCATATTTTCAGTTGTTCTCTTTGAAGTATTGGGTAGGTCTGTGAAGGAATGTTGACGTACTAAATTTACAATCAAGATATATTCTCAACCAAAGTCAGTAAACTGGTGTCATTTCTTTCACCTTTTGTGATAATTCATAAGTGGATTTCTTAAAAACTTTACAGTAAAAACGCTCTATATTTCCAGAAGAAATTTTGTTTAAAGTACTAAGTATGTCTATGAAAGATTTATAATGTACTAAATTGATGATTGGGATTCATTCACAGTCAAAATTAACCAACTTTATATCAGTGCTAAAATACATTTTGTCATTGGATTTCTAAAAAAACAGTAATGCGCAGTCAATTTAACATAATTATCATATGCTTTAATAGTCATATGCATTCACGAGGAGCAATAAAGCTCTGCAAAGTCTTAAAGATTTTAAAGCAAGAAAGTTTTGTAAGAAACTCGCTCCTTCATCCGTCATGTTCTTCAACCAAAACTTTGGACAGTCCTGCTGTCTTAGAACGAATTGACAAAAGTTTGCACGTTCATATTTTCTTGCAAAACTGGTGAATAATTGAAATCCGAAATGTCTGGCGCTCCTTCATCGGACAGGCTGAGCAAAAGGATGGGTGGTTAGGTTGCTCATACCTTCCTGATGGGCTCTTAAAAAAAGTGTGACCAAGAAAATAGCAATGGCAGAACGTGATTCGAAAATAACGTACGGATAGACACTTTCTTAAAAAAAAACGCAGCACATAGAATATTTCTCAATAGAAATCTATGGGATTTTAGCTTCTTGGAACCAGCAGGTACTTCCTGTTTGGAACGCCAGAGGGCAGGAGTTACTTATTCCAGTTCTCATTTACAGTTCATGGTCAGTAAGTAGTGATTGGTCCAAACAGAACAGAGCCATCATTCCTATGGCAACCATTCTCCAATCAGGAGTGAGCTAGATGTGTGTTCACACCCCTACCTCCTTAAAGCGGGCTCAGACGAACGTGTCTAATGTTCTGCACATTGATCATACTCTTCATAAAAGACAAATACAACTTTTTCTGGAAAATCATCAAAGATGGCGGCCGGCGGCGGCGCAGCGGCTAAAAATTCTCCCTATTTCTGCCTTTTCTTTTTCATAAATGTTATTTTTACCGTCGCTGTCGAACACTACAGTCGTTCGGACTTGATAAACATTGGATTACGATGCACTCTGCGCGTCTCCAGCGACTTTCACCGCGCTTTTAACATCCCCGACGAGATCGCGCGTCCAGCGGGCTCTCCGTGGATTGTTGTCGGGTCCGGACGGAGTTGCAGGCGGCGGAGAGAGCGCAAGCGACGGCGGGGCTGCCGGGCCGGCCTGGTGCGGAGGCTGAAGAAGGAGCCGCTCAAACCCCCGGTACCGAGCCTCTACCTGTGCACCGGAAGAGCCTCGACACACGAAACGAACACCCTGGAGCTAGAGCTGGAGGGAAACCGCTTCGTGAGGGACTGCTGCGTTTTATTGCTCCATGAACCCGAGGCTCCAGCGCAGCTGGCGGGTCGCACGCTGCACCGCTGGGACGGAAGGAGCGGAGGAGGGGGGCTGTGTCTCTACATTCACCAAGGCTGGTGTAACAACAGCGCCGTGCTGGAGACCCACAGCTCCACAGACCTGCACTTCATGACTGTCCGATGCAGACCCTTCTACCTCCCCAGAGAGCTGACTGTAGTCCTCATCACGGCTGTCTGCATCCCACCGGAAGCTGACGTCAGCACAGCCACGAGTCTGCTCCTGCACTCCATCAACAGTCACCAGCGAGCTCATCCTGAAGGCGTTCACATCATAGCCGGAAGTTTCAACAAAGCTGACCTGCAGTCAGTGCTGCCAAACTTCCATCAACATGTCAGCTGCCCCACCAGCGGGGACCGTGTTTACTCCAACATCAACCATGCATACAGAGGGACCCCCCTGCCCCATGTGGACCACCGTTCCCTGTTTCTGGTCCCAGCGTACTCTCCCCTCTGTCGCCCAGTGAAACCCACGGTGAAGACCATCACCAGCTGGCCCAAAGGTTCCCTCCACCAACTTCAGAGTTGCTTTGAGACCACCCGGTGGGAGGTCTTCCACCATGAGGACCTGGTCGTTTTCTCGGAGACTGTGCTCGACTATATCAGGTTCTGCATTGGAAACGTCACCGTGGATAAAACCATTCGGATATACCCAAACCAGAAACCTTGGATGACGAGGCAGGTGCGCATGCTCCTGCACGCCCGACACTCGGCCTTCAGGTCTGGAAACAGAGCCCTCTACAGCGGTGCTCGTGCTGACCTAAGGAGAGCCATCAAAGAGGCCAAGGCAGCCTACACCAGGGCAGAGGAAGACCACCCCTGCAGCAATGACCCCCATCGGGAATGGCAGGCGGTCCCGACATTCACCAACCACAGAGGCTGTAGTGGCTTAGAGCCTCAAACACAGCTCCCTGCCGCATCCTCGCAGCCCACCACAGCCGTGAGGGCCGCTCCGTTTATTCTAGAGGACGTTGAACGGGGTCTCCGATCAGTGGACCCCAGGATGGCGACGGGTCTGGATGGTGTACCAGGGAAAGTTCTGAAGGCCTGCGCTCCCCAGCTATCTCAGATCTTTACAGACATTTTCAACCTGTCTCTGACCCAAGCTAGCATCACGCCCTGTCTGAGGCTGGCAGCTATGCTCCCGATCCCCCAAAACAACCACTCGCAATGACTACTGACTAGGACTGCTGAGATTAATCAACTAATCGACAATTAAAATAGTCAACGACTAATTTAATAGGCAATTAGTAGTAACTTTATATTATATGGAGTCAGAGTGCAGTAAAATTAAAAGATAAAATGGCATTCTGTTATCTTTTTGGACTATTTTGCCATTTATTAAGATATTTTAGGCTATTTTGGGGTTTGCTAATGTTTCAGCTACATGCTAGCTATTTTGGCTAATTTAGGCATTTTTTTCCTTTTGTTTTTTTAGGCTATTTTGGAGTTTAGCTAATATTTTATCCGTATGCTAGCTGTTTTGGCTAAATTAAGCTTTTTTTCTGTTTTTTAGGCTAATTTGACATTTATCTAATATTTTAGCTGGCAATCAGCTTTAGTGATTCCAGCTACCAGCTTCGGCGTTTTTAGCTATAAATTTCAGCATCTTCAGCTATCAGCACTAGAATCTTCAACAGCCAAATTCAGCTTACAGCATTCACACTAGCATTATCACAGGTAATGCTATATATCTAGTTTTTAGTTATTTTAATGATAGTTCAAATATCTGCTTTACATCCACTTTGTGCATGACCTGATTAATCAACTAATTGGAAAAAATAATCAGTGATTATTTGACTATTAAATCAATCATTTGTGGCAGCTCTATTACTGATCCACAGCACTGACCTCTATCATAACAAACTATCTCCAAAGAGCGATCCTTTGACACATGAAGACCTGCCCTCCAGCAAACCTACATTAGCTCACATACCAACACATCCACAAGTCGTCACATATTGAGGTTTGGTTAAGAACCCCTCCTCGTCACTTTTGTCTTTTTGGGGGTCCCCAAATTGCGTCTTGGTACTAGACTGATTCTGGTTCGCGGCCCGGAGGTCAGAGACCCGTGATTTAATGGAAACAGCCAGTACGTCGAAAAACGACGACTTGGGGACACCCAAAACATCAAAAAGTGACGTGGAGGGGTCCTCAACCAAACGTTAATATAAGAAGACTTGGGAGTGAGAATATGTTGCACATACAGATCATTACAATCAAGAACTCAGACTAGAGACTGCTGCTTCTAGAGTTGATGAACCAATTCTCTTAATGGCTCATTAACATAGTTGATGGTAACCAAGTCACGTTTGGTTGGAAGCCATTTTTTTAATTCTTTTTATTTTTGTCTGACCTGAGTTCATTTAGATGCAGAAACAAGCTCCTCCTCCTGATTTCCTATGCAAATGTCCCCGCACGCTTGACGTGAGAAACTCGATGAGTTAACAGAAGGAGGGGGAGGAGTCTCCGTCTTGAGTTATTCTGTTTTATTAAAAATGTTCTTGTGTTAAAATGTTTATACTAAAAACTTTTGCATCAAACTTCCTTGCAGTCTGCTTTGTTTTTTATTGTGTTTAGGTGTTGTATGAATAACATGAGTCAAAGTGGTTTATTTAAACACATTAAAGGGGAAAATAGTGAGTATTGGAATATTCACAATGAACCCATATCAGACTTAAAATTCTTCTCAAATTAAGTTAAAATTAATATTTCACAATAATTCAAACTCAATTATAGGTGAGAAATATGTTGGTTTCAGTCCAGATTTCTGCCGATCATTCCTATAAGGAGTGGATTAAATAAATTAACTCCGGGCTGTCAACCAAAAAGTGAAGAAATATATAATGGAGCCAAATAGCCAGTTTTTTTAACGGCTCTTGAAAAAAGGGAATTACTACTAACTGATGTACCTGTACAACAGGGGTGCCACACTCAATCACATGGGGGACCAATATCCAAAACACACAGTAGGTCACGGGCCGAAAACAGGACAAACATTTATCGAACACATAAAAAAACAAAATTGTTTAAACTTTTAAACGTTAAAAAACGTAACTTTAAAAAAATAAATATTAATAAAAACAGATAGGAATATTATTCCAGAATAAATTAATTTAAACCTTGAATTACTTTTAATAGTTTGCTCTCCATAATAGAATATTCTGTCAAATTATACAAGTTACAAAATAGAGCAAATGTTAAAAGAAATCAACCTTTAAATGTCTTAACTTGTATGTCATTTTATATTAAAGAAAAAAAAAACCAAAAGATTTTACTCTCCATAAAATATGATCCGGATCCGGCCCCGGGCCTTGACTTTGAGACATGTGCTGTACAATGACAATAAAGCTTTTTATATAAAAAAAAAAAAAAACCTCCTTTGTGGCACATGCCTCAGGTATCACAAAGGAGCAACTTCTCATTGACCCTAATGTTAGAAAAGTCTGATTTTAGACCAAAAACAGACAAGAATGCATCCTGGTGTTTGATTTTCATGTCAGTGTTATGAGTTAGAAGGTGATTGGAGCCAACATTCTACACCGCATTAATGTTTATGGCTGCGCTACAGGTAAACTGACAGGATATTTATAGTCCATTCCTCACAGCAAAACTGGTTAGGTTGATATTTCAGACAAATATTTTGTGGTACTATCACCAAATTTGACTCAGATGAACCTTAAAATCTCCTCCTTCAGAAAAGTACATTAGCCATGAGAAAAATACTAAATTGGGACACTTTTTATAAATGGGGATCACACACTCAATTAATAAAAAAAGAAAAGATTTGCCCCAGTCTCAGGTATTTGGGATGTCAATGCACAAACTGTCTTGTAACTTAAATGGTACTACAGAATACTCATATATATTTTAACATTTTATTTTTTTAATGGCTGACAGGCTTTTCTCTAAGATAGGATCTTAAGGTACCTTTACGCCAAATGTGATGTTTTTACCACAAAATGTACAATTATTTTAATAACCGGTTCCACTATCAGCGGCTCTTGATCAAGCATGCAGACTGAAGAACATTCCACTATAACATGCATATGTTGGGGGGACTGAGAGAGTTGTGATCCACAGTTTAACTAAAAATATTCTTCATGGTTATGTTGCAAACTCTTAAAATAAAAGACCTTAACTCCAATGTTGTTCTAGTTTTTGTAAACCAGGAGTCACCAACAGATGGATCTTGTGTTCTCAGTCGAACTCTTCATGAATCATAAAATAACTGACCTTTAGCTGAACTTAAACGAATCTTGTTACTGTACACCCAAGAAAGAGCTAAAATCAACATGAGAGGAAGTGAAAAAAATGCTTGTAGATTTCTTACAGACAATTAAAAAAAGTTATTCTTATTTCAAACAGTAAATCTAAACACAAAAACGTTCAGTTTTTTTTTTCAGTATCGCAGCACAACATTTTTTAATGAATTCGATTTTTGACAAACTTAACAGTATTTAGTAAAAAAAGACTTGAATAAATGTAAATTTCCAGATGTGAATAATAGATTTAATTATAATGTTATCATCTTGATCAACATCATCATTTCAGCCTGTCACGCCAATGCTGAAGTTGATAGCTGAAAACGCTAAAGCTGATAGCCAGCTAAAATATTAGTTAAATGCCAAATTAGCCTAAAAACTGAAAAAAGTCTAAATTAGCCAAAACAGCTAGCATGTAGCTGAAATATTAGCTAAACTCCAAAATAGTATAAAAACCACAATACATGCAAAAATAGTCCAAAAAAGTGACATAATACAATTGTAACTTTCAACTTTACTACACTCCAACTCCACAAAATATAAATTAAATTATTAAATTAGTCATCGACTATTTTAGCAGTCGATTAGTCGTTGATTAGTTGACTAATCATGCCAGCACTTACATATATATAAGGAGATAATAATTATTAAGCTAAACTTCATGATAATGATTTGTCACCATTACATCGTTTTATTTATTCTTTGTTTTGATTAATCTTGTTCAAGAATGTTCTTTTTTATGTGTAAATTTTAAAAATATAATCATCTCAAGCTCATTAAATGTGATTTTTCTCCCCGGGTCTGTTTTCTCCTCTGACTGTATGTCTGTTTTTTGCTGTCAGGTATAATCGACAGCACCGTGCTGGAGCAGAGGCAGGTTGTCGCGGTAACTGGAGACGGAACGAACGATGGCCCCGCCCTCAAAAAGGCAGATGTTGGCTTTGCCATGGTAACCACTGCTGTCAAAACTAAAATGAAAGTTACTTTTGGGATATCTCTGATTCAACAGCGTCCTCGTCGGCTTTCAGGGCATTGCAGGGACGGACGTGGCAAAGGAGGCGTCGGACATCATCCTGACAGACGACAACTTTACCAGCATCGTCAAAGCTGTCATGTGGGGCAGGAACGTGTACGACAGCATCTCCAAGTTCCTGCAGTTCCAGCTCACGGTCAACGTAGTGGCTGTTACCGTGGCATTCACTGGAGCCTGCATTACTCAGGTCAGCAGCTTCCGCCATGTCTTTAGTCAGGAGGACGCCATGTTTGTACCGCCAGAGGAACCAAATCGACCAGAACATGAGACTATGAACAGAACCACAGATGACATAGACTTTTTCTTGGGCCATGTTTACCCTACATCTAGATCCACAACATTAGACATGTTTAGTTTTCCTGGTTGATTATGTTAACAGTTGAAAAGTTACAGTAAATCAAAGAACATAAACACTGGAGCTCCGGTATTAAAGGGTTAAACATTAAACCAGATATTCAGTAATCTGGTTTCAGATAATGGTCCCAGTCCTTTTGCCCTGACCCAGAAAACAGTAGCAGAACAATAACAGCTTAGTTCAGAATCACACACACTGAAAAACAACTCTCAGCGCTCAGGTTCTTAGTGAGGATGCAGCGATTCATCTTGATTCGGTAGAAATCGATGCAGAAAATGTAAAGACCAGTTTGTCTCGGCCTGTGCCTAGATTTAGAAAAATGCAGAGTAGATCACATTTCTTCATGCAGGCTCACCATGAGTGTGGGGGCACGCCTGTGAGTGTTTGCCTATCTACGAGTGTGTGCGGACGCGCCTGTGATTGTGTGCACGCCTGTGAGTGAGCAGGTGCGCCTGAGAGTGTGTGTGCGCCTGTGCGTGTGCAGGTGCGCCTGTGTGTGCCCCTGTGCGTGTGCAGGTGCGCCTGTGTGTGCGCCTGTGTGTGTGCAGGTGCGCCTGTGTGCATGGGGAGTGTGTTCTGGCGCACCTGTGTGTTCGGGCGTGCCTGTGAGTATTTGGGCACCAGTGAGTGTGCAGGCACACACACTAATAGACGCACCTGTACACATAGCCGACTGTGTGCAGGGGAGGCTGTGAGTGTTCAGGTGCGCCTGTGAGTGTTCAGGTGCGCCTGTGAGTATGTGCATATCTGTGAGTGTGAGCGCACCTGTGAGTGAGCAGACATGCATGTCTTCGTGTGTGCATATCTCAGTGTGTGGGCGTCCCTGTGTGTGCAGGCGCACCTGTGTGTGCGTGCCTGTGAGTGTAGGGGTGCGCCTGTGTGTGTGTGGGCCTTCCTCTCCTATGAAATTCTTGCAGCTCCTTCAGATTTAAATGTTTCTCATAAGTCAGTCCCTCCAGGATTTCGTGATGTTGCAATCGCAACTATTAACACAAATTCAAGCAAAGCCGAGATTTGTTCCTCCCCTTATAACGTTACATTTTCATCGCAACTTTACTGCAACTTTGACCATTCTACCTTGACAACTGTCATGGGAGACGACACAGCTTCATGACTGTTTCCTTTCTGACTCCTAACTGGGATTTATTATTAACTCCCTTGAGCTCTCTCTGTGTTTTTATCTCTGCAAGCTGCGCGTGAACGGTCACTCGCGCTGAGCACGAGGGCGGGCGAGTGTGCTCGCAGCAGCAGCTGGGTAGGGGTTGGATGGGGTGGGAGCGGTCCGTCACGTGGAGCACAACATGAACCGAGTATGAAAGGATTTGTAATCATTTCAATATTATGTATAATTGTTTATTTACATTGAATCCTTTCTATTAGCTTCTGAAAACAGACAGTTTGATATGAGGGACAAAAAAAACATACTTGGCCTTAAAATACCTTTAATTCATTGTGTTGGGAAACCAAATTGGAAAAAATTGAAATCGTGACTTTAAAACTGTGAATCGAATCAAATTGTGGCTTGATTGAATTCTTATAAGTGAGAGTTTCACAAAATGTCAGAAATGAAGTGAAGTTATTCACCTGCACAATTCAAGATTCCTAGATTTGGGATACGCACAGCTTTCACTGACATATAAAATACATTTCAGGACAAACCAAAACAAGATCAAACAGACAAAAGAAACACACTCACGCCGTTTATACAGCTGTAAATGGGTGAGACTTGCTTAGTGTGGATGTAGATGTGTTGCAAAAGGAGGGTGTGGTTACTGATGACAACAAAGTTGCATCTCAACACTTCGTACAAGAAAAATACTACATTTACCACAGAAACACAATACAAACAAGAACACAGTCCATAAAGTACAACAGGTTGGTGGTTGGAGGTGCAGCTAAGAAGTAAATTCAGATATTGGAGCAGGGGTGTTGCAGGAATGCCAAGGTCAGGAGTGGGATGAGCAGCGAGTGTTGTCCTCCACACACAGCTGCTGTTCACTTTCCGCAGAGGCAGAAATGTTGTGTGCTCAGGGAGTCAGATTAGATCAAATTCTTTAGTTGTTTTGTCCTTGACTGGTCCAACAGAGTCTCTCTATGTTTAGAGGACTTGAATAGCTGCAGAAATGAACGTCTTAAAGGGTTTTATTTGTGTTTCAATAGTTCCAACACTGAATACAAAAGGTTTTAGACATGAAAAGTGAAAATTTTACCTTCCTCCTCAACCGTGGGGTTGTTGAAGCAAAGATGGCTGTGTTTTTAGAACATGCAACACAGGCGCTGTGGATCAGTGTGAGATTAAAACCGCTGTTGCTGTCACAGACCATCAGGAAATAATCAACATCAGACCCGTGCCGAGCACCAGAACTGTAGAATACTACTTAACAATCATTTAAACAGTAGTTCAATTCTTCAATAATCTAATATCTCTGCTGATTCACAAATGTGTTCATTAGAAATTAACCTCTGAATTGTTGGTGGGACTATTAGTACAGAACAAGCACACCCCACTTCCCATCACTCATCTGTTCACACGCTGCCCCACTAGCTTACAGCCCCTCAGAACCCCAACCTAACATCAGCGATGCAGCAGAAATGGTGATCAATATCAGAGCCATTCAGTCCTACAGTTTAGATCCATGATTCCAGCTCAGATGAGGAAAACAAAGACGTTCATGGATGCATCAGAATTGAGCTTGTAGAGGGATCATTTCTACATCACAACTTTTTTAAATGGCATATTTTTTTGTTTAACAGCAACCTGAATAAAGAAATACTAATAACAATTTTTAAGGGACATTTTGACACTGCGTCAATTACATGTTAAAGTGCCAAAAACATTATTTTCACTGAAGTGGGTAGGGCTGGGTATCAATTATAATTTCCAGAAACTATTTGGTTCACAAGAGCCTGAATCGACTCAATTCCAAGT
>NC_050517.1:6450251-6460237 GCF_002922805.2 Oryzias melastigma
TTAATTAAATTTTGAGTTTACACGTTTATACACATTTGTTTAGAAATACGTGAATAATCTACTACATGTTTTAAATATATATTTATATTAATCTGATACAATCATATGAGATTGTTAATATCATAGAGTGTTACATCTTTTTTTCAAAAGGAGAAGTTCTAACAAAAATGTCCAGATCATTAACATTGTAAACATTGTTGTGCTTCTCCTGGAGGACGTTTCAGTTTGGACACTAGGGGGCGATCGCGCAGATTCGCGCTATAGGATTACACCTTATTCCAGAAGAAGAAAACGGGGGGAATGGTGATTTATGCAACAAATTATTACTTTAAAGAAATGTTTCCTCAAAAGAGTTTGTAAAATTCATGTCTGTAAGTTTATAAAGATGTTCATTTAGTCAGTAATGTATGTTTAGGTCGACCTAGCGTTAGCATTAGCCGCCCTATGGGAGATTCTATTAAACATTAGCATCAAGCTAGCAGACTTTAGCTTTATGTGGTAAATCGATTTAGATTTTTCATGAATCAATTATTGATCTGTTAATTTTAAATTGATTCAAATCGATTAATCAATTTTATCAACCCAGCCTTTGTCTTTAACCAGTTTGCATGTTTACGATTAGGACAGTCCATCTTTAGTTTTGATGCAGGTTTTCTTTCTTTGTTGATGTTTGCTGAGTTTCTTCTTCACCAGCAGAGAGGCCAACCCCTAAACTTTGTGTGTCCTTCAAATTTCATGAAATTTCACTGAAGTATTGCCACAGAGAGAAGATAGACCTGGAATGTTGCTGTTGACCATACTTGGAAGTGATCTCAAGCTAACTTGATTTTCATGAACTCAGTTCGGTTGTAGTTCACCTGCACTGTGTTGGTGCATCATTAACTATTACCTCGTAGCCAAATCTGAATTTGAGCAAAGTGGCTTTGGTGAATTCCTTGACTAGTATATTCTTGTTCTACAGGTAATGACTTCCAGAACCAGAATTGTGTACTTTTACTGTATAGTTTTGGAAATACTAGTATTTAAACATTGCATTTTGATCAAAAATACAGTATGAGTGGCCAACTTTTCATTAGAATAAAGTGACTTTGATGTGTTCAATAGTATATCCTTGTTCTATCCACTATCACCACACACAGACTTCTGTACTTATATATATATCTGAGAAGCTAACATAAGTGAAATCCTTCCATGTGTTTGCAGGACTCTCCTCTCAAAGCTGTACAGATGTTATGGGTCAATCTCATCATGGACACCTTCGCCTCACTGGCGCTCGCCACCGAACCGCCCACTGAAGCCCTGCTGCTCAGGAACCCATACGGCCGCAAGAAGCCGCTCATCTCACGCACAATGATGAAGAACATTCTGGGTCACGCCGTCTACCAGCTGACCATAATCTTCACTCTGCTTTTTGTTGGTGAGTAAAGATGTCGTCACTGCTCAGACTTCTCTGGGGAATGAAGCTCCAAACTGAACAGTTGAAAGGTTTTTCCTGTTTGTGCAAATATCTAAGTGAGTCTCATTAGACTACAGGTCGGCAACCTTTAACACTAAAAGACCATTTGGGCTCGTTTTCTACTGATCAAAACCTAGAAGTATCCGTATAGATTTACTTTATCCTTTGAGAAATGTGGATTTGCATTTATGACCTTCTTTTTTTTAATAAATATGAATTATGACTATTTTTTGGCGTGAACAAAAACAAAAATAGAAGAACATAGCATCTCTCAAAATGTGATTTATTAATTTTTTTAACCTTTTACCTTAGTAGAGGCCAAATTGGCCAAAATGATAGCTTGTTGCTTATTTACCAGCTGAACTTCAAAATAGCCAATAAATTCCTCCGTAAACTAAATTGTCAAAAACATTAGCCTGTTGTTAAAATAGAAGCTAAGTTAGCCTTAAAATCCCAGTAGATAACAAATTAGCCAAAAAACGTTAGCATATTGCTAAAATATTAACTAGACTCCAAATTAGCATAACAAAACTCAGTAAAGGCCAAATTAGCCACAAAAAAAGCAAACTTGTTGCTTATTTACAAGCTAGCCTCCAAATAGCCTAAAATTCCACAATAAACTAAGTTAGTCCAAAATATTACCTGTTGTTAAAATATTACCTAAACTCCAAGTATTTTAAAAAAGGGTATAAAAGATTATAACAGCCCATGAATATATGAAAATATTTAAAGGTTTGTTTTTAATCCACTTACTTAAAATGTTGAAATTTGAAAGCTTTCTCATTCATTTTCTATGGGGCATATTTTGCTCAATATTTCAAAAACTGTCAAGTTTATGAATACCAGAAATACAAGCAGTAAGATCCTGAACAAGCTGAACGTTTTGATACCAAGGTTGCTGGAATCGCTGAAAGTGTGATTGAGTTTTTACGTGCCAACAAAAGAAAACAAAGGAATCACTATTCATCCAGAGAGCCTCCACGGAGAGATAAAAGATCCACCTGTGGCTCTGGAGCCGCAGGTTGCAGACTCCTGCATTAGACTATCTTACAGCTTTGACGCTTTTATTTTTCTGAAGGTGAGAAGATCTTTGACATCGACTGTGGCAGAAACACCCCCCTCCACGCGCCCCCCTCCGAGCACTACACCATTGTGTTCAACACGTTTGTCCTGATGCAAATCTTCAACGAATTCAACGCTCGCAAGATCCACGGGGAGAGGAACGTGTTCGACGGCGTCTTCAGGAACCCCATCTTCTGCTCCATCATTCTGGGAACCATCATCGTGCAGGTGACTCCTGTTTGTTGCAAAAACCATCAGTTTACCAGAAAATATGAATTCCTTCCCATGTTTTCTGTCCTGCAGTTTGTCATTGTGCAGTTTGGAGGCAAACCGTTCAGCTGCTTTCCTTTGACCCTGGAGCAGTGGCTCTGGTGTGTGCTGCTGGGCCTCAGCAGTCTTCTGTGGGGACAGGTGAGATTTTATTTTGACTGTTACGAGAAGCCTCAATAATTTGTTTTAATAAATGATAGCAGTAAACAGTGAAAACCATTTCTTACCAACAAGTATTCCAAAGCTGAAGTCCTCCTTAACTATGAGACAAACATGCAGATGAAGGAACTGATCTATACTCATTTCTGTTTGATGGTCTCGTCTCAGCTCGTCTCCAGCGTTCCCACGAGCTGGCTGAAGTTTCTGAAGACGGCGGGTCACGGGACGCAGCAGGAGGAGATCCCTGAGGAGGAGCTGGAGGAGATGAAGGACATGGATGAGATTGATCACGCAGAGATGGAGCTGAGGAGGGGCCAGGTGCTCTGGGTCCGAAGCCTCAACCGCATCCAGACACAGGTATGAGCTGGTTGCCCTGAGGTTTTTGCCCATGTTGCCATGGTAACCTTTGTTAAATGCACACAGGAAGTTTAGATTTTTAAAGAAGTGGATTAATGTTTGATTTTTTTTCCCGTTGCTCTTTTTTTCTAATTGTTTTGTACTTTTTAATGCGCAGAAAACCAAACTGTTTAGACACCGCAGTCACCTTGTTAGCCTGATTTAGGGCTGACTTAGTTAAGTTGGTTATTGTGTGAAGTAAACAATCCAGTGTGAACGAATGCATGCACAGCAATGCAGTTTATCCCAAAATACAGTATTTTTAGATACCCATCCATCCATCTATCTTCAGAACGTACTGAATCCCTGTTGGGGTTGCTGGAGCCTATCCAGGCAGGGTACACCCTGAACAGGTCACTGCTCTTATGTGACCACTCACTCACACCTGGAGGCAATTTAGAACCTATGAATCCTGGTACCACGTTGCTCTGTTTTTTAGGTTTGTGTATCACCGATAATTTCCAGAATCAATTGGATTCAATTCAATTTTTTCTACTCTTTCAATCCACTCAATTCAATGCAATTCAATTGAATTTAGTTTACATGGTTTACACATCTAGACACATTTGTTTAGAAATAATTTAATAGTCTATACAAATGTTTTTAAAACATTCATATTAATCTGATGCAGTTCACATACTGTAAAATGTATTTGTGAAATTATAATGACATTGTAAATATTATATAGTGTCATTTGGATTCTCAAACAGAGAAGCTCCAACAATTGTTCTGGTTCTCCTGGAGGGCGTTTCCATTTGGCGACTAGATGGCATTACACCTTATTCCAGAAGAACAACAAAGTATGAGCAAAAAAAACCAAAAAAAATGTGCTTTAGAACACAAATAGGTACTTTAAAAAATATTTCCTTAAAAGAGTTTGGAAAATTCATGCCTGTGAGTATAAAAAGAAGAGTGGGTTAAGAGGATGGATAGATGGATGGATGGATGGATGGATGGATGGACGGATGGATGGATTGATATATTGATGGATGGATCAATAGATGGATGGATGGATTGATATATTGATGGATGGATCAATAGATGGATGGATGGATGGATGGATGGATGGATCAATAGATGGATTGATGGATGGATCAATAGATGGATGGATGGATTGATGGATGGATCAATAGATGGATGGATGGATGGATCAATAGATGGATTGATGGATGGATCAATAGATGGATTGATGGATGGATTGATGGATGGATCAATAGATGGATGGATGGATCAATAGATGGATTGATGGATGGATCAATAGATGGATGGATGGATGGATGGATAAATGGATTAATGGATGGATCAATAGATGGATGGATGGATGGATCAATAGATGGATTGATGGATGGATCAATAGATGGATTGATGGATGGATCAATAGATGGATTGATGGATGGATCAATAGATGGATGGATAGCTACTCTGCCATAAGATCCAACATTCATATGAAACCTCCAGTTTTCAAAGGTTTTACTCTAAAGATTTTTATGTTCTTGAAAAAATGTTGATCCACTGATAGCAGCTGCATCAGTTTTGTTAGATTTCGGTTGTTTTCTCACCTGACTGCCGCTTCCTCTTCTCAGATCCGGGTGGTCAACGCTTTCCGAGACAGCGTCTCTCCTTACGAAGGCTTGGAGACTCCTGAGTCTCGCAACTCCATCCACAATTTCCGCAACTACCCCGAGTTCAGCATCGAGGACTTAGAGCCTCAGATCCCCCTCATCGATGAGAACGAGGGTGAGGACGAGCCCCCCACCAAGCGAAACTCCATCCCCCCGCCCCTGACCGGACTGTCCAACCTGTCGGCTCCGCCTCTGTCCTCGCCCACCGAGAACAATGCCATGGACCGCCCTGTCCCGCTGCACAGAGACGGCTCCAGGTCTGGTCTCATCCCCCCCAACTCTGCGGGGCTGCCCCCCTGTCCGGGGAGCCCCCTGCACAGCCTGGAGACCTCCCTATAAAACGTCCATTTTTAACCTCAAGAGTTCCTCTGAAATATGAGGAATAAAAAGACATTTTACAGTTGAAGGGACTGACAGGAAGCAGGGAGGGTTCACTGAACCCACATTGTTGTTCAGGAAGTCTATCTGTTGATGTTTAGCTGAGGAGTTTTTGTGAAGTGATCCGATTCTGGTTCTGATGTGTAAATAATCTGTTGGCGTAGTCAGCTAATTTAAACCCACAGTTTACGACATCAGACGTGAGCTGATGGGGATGAGTTCAAGTTCAGTGTTCGGCGTTGTGATTTAAGGAATCCCTCACACAGATGTTTAGTTTCTATTTATTAAAGCGGGGAGGGGGGTACCCCCAGACACATCGCAGACCCCAGACCAGTGAAGATGGTCGTTTCCTCCATGTGGGAACTTCATCAGGACGTCTCAGAGAAGTGCCGCCCACTCTCTCACCATCCCACCAAACGACAACAACGTGGAAAAACAAACATGGAGACTTTATTTCTTCCCAGGTTGAGGTTTACATTCCAAATTGATTCATCTTTACGTGGTAATCCCTGACAGGAACGAGCACGCTCACGGTCCGGAGTCCCTCCACCCGCTGAACGTGTCTGCTGTGTCCGGGGCTTGAACGTGTGTCTGGAGAGGGTTAACAGTCAATCCTGACTTTATGTTTTAGTGTTTTTTATGTTTTAGCTTGTTATTGTTGAAAAATTGTGAAACAAATGCTATTAAATGTCTAAAAAAGGATTCTTGAGCACAATGTATGTTTTTTAGAAGAGCTTCACCTTTCAAAAACATCTAAGAGAAAAACTCACCAGGTTTAACCCTTTAAACACCAGAGCTCCAGTGTTTATGTTCTTTGATTTACTGTAATTTTTTTTCACTGTTAACATTTTCAACATAATTCCAGCAGATTGTGAAGAAGCTCTTCGAGCCGCTTTTCTCCTTCACAATCTGCTGGAATTACGCTGATCGCGTTAACGGTTGAAAAGTTACAGTATGTTAAAGATTTTGTGTTTAAATGTCTCTGGCGACGCCTCAGGTGTTAAAGGGTTAAAAACCAGACATCTGTGGGCAGAAGTTTCTTTCTTTGTGGGTGTGTGTGTGTGCAAACGCGTGCGTGCTTGAGAGGGAATGTTCCGGGGTCGTCATGGCAACAAGCAAACAAAGGGAGCTGCACAGCCATTCTTTCCAGCTGGAAACACAGCCCTGCACTCGGCTCGAACAAAAGCTGTTATTGTTTAAATCATTTTCACAGCATTCAAGACCTGAAGAAAAAACTGTTACGCACTGTCAGTTATTATATATTCTAAACCTAACCCCACCCCCCACCCCCATATCATAATATGACATGTTATGACATCACATCATGACATCATAGTGACACTGTTTGAGATCACTTTGTGTCATTATTGTTCATTAAGTTTCATATGAAATGTCTTGTAGACCCTAGATTCTTATTCTTATCCTTATCCTCATCTTTTAAATCATCATTTAAACTGTAAACTTCAGCAGGTCCTGTGGTAGCACCTTGAGAAAAGAAAGCCAGGACAGAGAAAAGATGGAGAAAAACAACTCTGATCTTCGACAAGAAATGGCTCAAAGGAGAAAAGATCGCATGCTTTTGTATGCGATCCATGACAAAGGTGACAAGGAGGTTACAGAAAAGATGGAAGAGGTCAAGAGGTTGGCGGTGCAGTGGCAGCACACCAGCAAGCAAAAGGTCAACAAAATAAACCATCTTGAAGGTACCTCGGAGGAAAAGCTTGACCAACTAAAACAGCAGGTGGACAAGCTAGAAAAGCAGCATCAGATGGGAATTTTGGAGATCACCAGCAAAATATTCGAGCTGGAAAATTCCCTCAAAAAAGATAAAACCAGGGCTAACGAAGCTGAGAACTGCTCGACCCAAAAGGTGGCAATATCGGTACAGATCAAACCTGTGCTGGAACAAACTCTTCAACAACAGAAAAAACAGTTGGAAAAAGAAGAGAATAGTCTCATCAGTGACAATCAGCTGGCCTTATCAAAGGAAAGAAAGGAATGGGAGACAAAAAACTCTGATCTTTCACAAGAAATGGCTGAAATGAGAAAAGATCGTAAACTTTTGTATACGATCTTTGACAAAGCTGACAAGGACTTTACAGAAAAGATTGCAGAAGTCAGGGAGTTGGCGGTGCAGCAGCATCACACCATCAAGCAAAAGGACAACAAAATAAACAATCTTGAAGGTGCCTTGGAGGAAAACCTTGACAAACAAAAACAACAGATGAAAAGTGTTGAAGAAACTCACAGACTACAACACTGGCAAGAAACGAAAATTTTGGGCCTCACCAGCAAAATATTCAAGCTGAAAAATTCGCTCAAAGAAGAAAAAACCAGGGCTAAAGAAGCTGAGATCTGCTTAGCCCGACAGGTGGTAGAATTGGTCCTGACAAAAGCTGTGTTGGTTGAAACAGAACGAAATCTTCAACAACAGAAAGAGCAATTGGAAAAAGAAAAGAATTGCCTTATCAATGACCATCAGCTGGCCTTATCAAAGGAAAGACAAGAATGGGAGACAAAAATCTCTCATCTTTTACGCGAAATGGCTCAAATGAGGAAAGAGCAACAGGAAAGGAGTGCCACCTTTGAGAAATCTGAAAAGGACTTTTCAGAAAAGTTTGGCCAGGCTCAAAAGCAGATAGAACAACTCCAAGAGACTATCGCCGAAAAGGTCTCCATAATAAACAATTTTGATGGAGTCCTGGAGGAGAAGCTTGACCAACAGAAACAAAAGATGGACAAACTGGAAAACCAGCATCAGATGGAAATTTTGGACTTCTCTAGCAAATTAGAGAAGCTGGAAAATTCCCTCAAAGAAGAGAAAGCCAGGGGATGCGAAGCTGAGAACTGCTTAGCCCAACAGGTGGTAGAATTGGTCCTGACAAAAGCTGTGTTGGTTGAAACAGAACGAAATCTTCAACAACAGAACAAGCAATTGGAAAAAGAAAATAATTGCCTTATCAATGACCATCAGCTGGCCTTATCAAAGGAAAGAAAACAGCTGGCAAAGGAAAGACAAGAATGGGAGACAAAAAACTCTCATCTTTCACATGAAATGGCTCAAATGAGGAAAGAGCAACAGGAAAGGAGTGCCACCTTTGAGAAATCTGAAAAGGACTTTTCAGAAAAGTTTGGCCAGGCTCAGAAGCAGATAGAACAACTCCAAGAGACTATCGCTGAAAAGGTTTCCACAATAAACAATTTTGATGGAGTCCTGGAGGAGAAGCTTGACCAACAGAAACAAAAGATTCACAAGCTCGAAAATCAGCATCAGATGGAAATTTTGGACTTCTCTAGCAAATTAGAGAAGCTGGAAAATTCCCTCAAAGAAGAGAAAGCCAGGGGATACAAAGCTGAGAACTGCTTAGCCCAACGGGTGGTGGAATTGGTCCAGGTAAAAGCTGTGTTGGTTGAAACAGAACGAAATCTTCAACAACAGAAAGAGCAATTGGAGAAAAAAACGGATTGGCTTATCAATGACTATCAGCTGGCCTTATTAAAGGAAAGAAAACAGCTCCAAGATACTATCGCTGAAAAGGTCTCCATAATAAACAATTTTGATGGAGTCCTGGAGGAAAAGCTTGACCAACAACGCCAGCAGATGGAAATTGCAAAAGAGGATTATCGGCAGAAAAACTGTGATTTCTTCCTCCAAGTGTCGCAACTGGAAGCAGAACTTCAGCAAGAGAGGGATGAAAAAAACCGTGTCAAACACAGCTTTGAACTGGAGGCAAGAGAGTCTGCTAACTTAAGGGCTGCGTTGTTCTGTGTAGAGAAAGACCTGGAGTATCAGAAGCAGCAATGGGAAACAGAACTCTTGAATGTCCATCAACCGACAACCTCTGCTTTAGCTGAGACCCAAAAACAGTTGGAACAGGAAAGAGTAGAGCGGCAGGAAGAAAAGGAGGCTCTTCTTCAGCAAACTGATAATCTGAAGCAAGTGGTCAAGACATTAAAAACTAATGCCCAGAAAACGGCAACGGTTAACAGGAAAAAAATTAAAAGACTACAACTGCAGGTGGAGCAGTTGAGGAAAACAAAGACTAAAAGGACATCTTTTAGAAGAAGGTTTGTGAACCTTTTCCGAAGGGTCCCATATACCTCAATGAACTAGGAAAAATAGTCCACTAGGTGGGTTCATGTTAGGTTTAGGGTTGAGGTGTAGGTTATCCTTTGTGTGCATAGGCGTAATGAACTGTAGGAACATTAGTAACATGTCTGGGGATTGAAGTAGGACCTCAGGTAGAAAAAAAACAAGTGGGTTTAGATTTATGTAGGACTAGCTAAGTTTATGTAGGACTACCTGAGTAGCCCAATCAGGGCTACACCTTAGCCCCTACCTTAACCAAGTAGCCCAAGCAGGGCTACTGGGTTAAGGTAGGGGCCGGGGTTTGTGTTAGGTTTAGGGTTGGGTGTAGGTTGTCCTTTGTGAGCGTAGGTGTACTAAATTCGAAAAACATTAGTAACAAGTCTGGGGATTGAAGTAGGACCCCAGGCAGAAAAAAACAAGTGGGTTTAGATTTAAGTAGGACTAGCTGAGTTTATGTAGGACTAGCTGAGTAGCCCAAGCAGGGCTACAAAACCCAGCCCCTACCTTAACCCAGTAGCCCAAGCAGGGCTAATGGGTTAAGGTAGGGGCTGGG
>NC_050517.1:6462728-6515371 GCF_002922805.2 Oryzias melastigma
CCCCTGGGCAGGTAGGATCCGCTTTCCCACCTCGCATGGTGGAATAAATTTGGTCAATCGCATTCGCAGCCCAGCAGATCAGATCCATTTAAGACAGATAAACTCAGCCATGTAAGAAGTTAGCCCATGTGGAGTTTAGAACTGAACTCAAAACGAGTCAAGTTTAGATTTTGCCGCTCGTAGTTGTCAAAGAAGCCAGAGGGGCCGCCATGAGTCGATTTCAGGTGCCGCCGCCTAAGAAGTTTACCTTCAAGGCAGACGACTGACCGAGGTGGATAAAACGTTTTGAAAGATTCCGGATTGCGTCTGGTTTGGAAACTCAAGCTGAGAAGAACCAGGTGAACGCGCCGATTTACTCCATGGGGGAGGAAGCCGAGGATATTCTGGTTTCGTTACACCTGAGCCCAGAGGAGGAAGTGGACTTCCATACAGTCAAGATGAAGCTGGATGCTCATTTCGTGGCTCGCAGGAATATAATTTTTGAAAGAGCCAAGTTCAACCAACGACAGCACAGCAGGAGATGGGAGAGACGGTTGACAGCTTCCACACTGTGCTGCAATGTCTGGCGGAGCACTGCGTCTACGGCGCTCTTCACAGCAAGATGGGGAGAGACAGATTTGTTGTGGGTTTGAAAGACAAATGATTATGAGAGCAACTACAAATGGATCCGGAGCTGACGTTAGAAAAAGCAGTTAAGCAGTTAACCGCGAGCGACATAGCGAGCAGGTCAAAAAGCAGCAAGAGATGCTTAACTGTAACTTCAGAGCGGACGCTCAGGTGGATGGCATGCACGCGCATCAACAGGGCGGCGCGTGCGTGAGAGTAAATGCCCAGCAATACTGACAGAAATCTAAGAAAGACACACAGGAAACATCTCAATGCATGAGATGTGGAGATTCAAGAGGACATGGCATGCAGCAATGCCCAGCACGTGAAGCAGTGTGCAAACAGTGCAGGAAGAAGGGACATTAAGCAAGAGTCTGCAGATCCAAAAAGAGAAAAGACATGAAAATCGCCATGGTGACAGATGACTCAGAGGAAGATGGAGCCACTTTCCTGGGCTCAATGTCTGATAAAGACCCAATAAGTCCCTAGATCAGTGTTTTTCAACCTTTTTCCATTAAAAAAATCCCGCAGCACACTAGCATCCAAAAAGGTGAAAAAACTGTGGAGGGACTGTACATCAATACTTTACGGTAGCAGAATAGTGATTCCAGCATCACTGAAGAAGAACACTCTTTTGAAGCTGCATGAGGGACATCTGGGCATAACTAAGTGCAGAGCAAGAGCGAAGCAGTCAGTTTGGTGGCCAGGGCTCAGCAAAGATTTGACAAAGATGATCGAACAATGTGATGTTTGTGCTCGGGAGAGAACTAACTTGAAAGAAACATTGCTTCCTACAGAGTTTCCCACAAGGCCACGGTCCATGGTGGGAGCAGATTTGTTCCAGTTTGGTTCACGGCAGTACCTGATCATCGTGGATTATCATTCCAGATACTCGGGCCCGATGCAAATCCTCCCCTTCTCCCACCCCCTTAGCTCTCCCCCTTCGTTTATCCCTCCGTGATTGCTCAAAACGGAGGGTGATGAAAAAATAGTGTCTAATATTTCAGACGTGATTTCCATTCAATGACGTCATCAATATCACCGGTCTGCTAGCGTTAGCGCGGAGCTTCCAGCGGTTGAATATACAAAACAACCGCGGTTTTATAACTTTAATAAGGTCACACTACAACATAAAGTTATTACTTACATTTAAATATAAACTTCTGTGGTTCGACCACAGAAGGGAAGAAAAGAGCTTCTTCGCACAACCCGGTTTACTCTCGCGATAGCGGACTTTGGACCCCTCTGTTCGGAGTGTGAAACTTAAAAAGTAATAATTCTGGACACGACTTTGACTTCAACTGCCACTCCAAATCAAGGGGGAGGGCTAAGGGAGAGGGAGAAGGGAAGTATTCGGATCGGGCCTTGAAGTGGCCAAGCTGACGTCTACTATGTCTGAGGGTGTGATTGAACACTTCAAGTCTTTGTTTGCACGACACGGCATCCCTAATGAGGTGCGTTCTGGATTGACATACAGAGTGACAGACATGCGCCATCTTTATGCATTGAGTCTTCTCGAGTAATGAATGACAGAGGACCGAAAAAGTACCAAAAGGAGACGCAGTGTTTTGCAATCGACTTCAAAAACCTTGACAACAAAATAATCCGATGGAGAGGAATCATCACAGGACAGGAATCACATTTTAATAGAGAGAAATCAGGCTGGGAACCGTGAACTCTGTGCTAAAGTAGGTGCTAGCAACTCGGGAGTAGCATGCTAGTTTGGTTCTGCGATGTGTGTTTTTATTAATGTTTCATGTTTTAAAACATGGCAGATGTTAATCGCACATATTCACGTTCAACCTACACAAAAACTGATGGAAAATCATGAGGGCAACGTGTAATATCTGCGGTCAAGACGCACGTTGCTGCATTGTTTTGCTAGCAAAGTACCTCTTAGCTAGCTACTTTAAGAGCCAAAAACTTGTTTTGCAGTTTTTTTGTAAGAAGTGAAAGCGAGTTTGCACATAATTTTCTTAATCTGTGGCGTCACTATTGAGCTTTTTTCTTAGTCGTACGGACCAAAGAAAGACCAGCTAGAATATACAATGCTAACTCTAATGCTAGCTTTCTGCTCAGTAACATAATCACCGCAGTTGTTGGGGAAGGATGTGTGGCCATAAAATTTAACCTGCTGCACCATTTACTGCTATTATCTCTGTCTTTTGAATCTTAACAGTTTGGCAGGTGTATTTGATGTTATCTAAGTTTAAAAAATGTTTTTGTATCAGTTAAAGATGCTAGCTGGAGCCTTTTTCTGAAAGTACAATGAAATCGTCTATTTGAAGGTAAATTCTGAAGCAATTGAGATTTATTTACCATGTATGTAATCCAAAAATAATACAAGTTTTAGTTTCATTTGAAAATGTGGTAAAGGGTGTTTTTAATAATATTATTATTTATTTATTTATTTATTATTTTTAGCACTTTGAGATGATTTTAATAGGGAAAGGACTTTGTTACTAAACTTTATCAGTCTATTAAACTTCATCAGTCTCCCTCATTTCTGGGCTTGGGTGACAATCATCTACAAGCTCTTTTATAAAGATTTTAGCACAGAGGTAATGTGCATGCTCTAAAAAATGTCTCTTGTTTTAATGTATTTCCTCTAACAGAACAGCGTATTATCATCAAAGACAACACATTTACATGACAAAAGCTACAATCAGAACGACTGAACATCCTCCGTGGACATTTTGGTGTTCTTAGAATCAAACGTAGTCATTCGTGCATTTTGTTCATTTGACATTTCTGCTGTATCTAACAGAATAGTTGCGATGAATGCAAACACATCATGAGAGAGACCAAACTCAGCTCATATCATGTGTTTGAGGATAGACATGAAACATATTGAGCCCCCTTGTAGGAACGACTGCCTGGTCTCTGTGGGGTTAACCCTTGTGCAGATGACCCCACTTTTAATGTAAACATGCCTAGGATAGCACAAGGGTTACTTACATACGTTTGTCACGACTGTCCTTTCAGGTGAACACAGGCTTTCTGTTGGTTTTTCTGTAGGTGGTCACTATCAGGGGTCCCCAAAGTACGGCCCGCGGGCCGGATCCGGCCCTCCTCCACATTTGGCCTGGCCCCCCAAACGCTACCAGAGACGCAATTTTTTTTTTCTCAATCTGGCCAATCGACCCTTATAGAACACGACTTTTTATTCCACCCTCTTGCAGTCTGAACCATGACGGGAGAGGATAGATTACTTGTTAGTCACATTTTTTTTATTGTTTTAGTTGTATTTGTTTCACAGGTTGAATGTGGCCCCTGAACCAAAATGACCTTGACACCCCTAGTTTAATTCATATCATTATATGAAATCATAGTTTAGTCAACCTGACTGTTTCTGATGTTTTTCTTGTTCTCGTTCTTTTTTTTTTTTTTTTTTTGCATTTTAACTTTTAGTTTAGTCTTTTAGTTGATTTAATGGTTAGACACTATATTCTTTGCTTTTATAAAACCAAAACCTCAGAGGAGGACATCTGTCTGTATGCACGCGCAGCAGCTTCACCTCCATGGGAACTGAAGGTCCCAGACATGCATCTGTGAGAAAGGCCAAACTCTTGTCTGTGTTTCCAGAACAGTAAAAGTGATTTCCAATGCACCTTCAGTGTGTGCAGACTGAGTGCAACCATTGTCTGTCCCCTCCTTGCTTGCAGGTAAAACTTCAAAAGATACGTTTTTAAGTCTCATGGAATCCTTTTGTGTGTCTGGAAAACTGAGTTCAAACTTACAGCATTTCTGTATCGCCCGTTTTCAGAAAAAGATTCCATACAAAGAAACCCACAGGGGTAATAAAAAGGTGAAGTAGGTGAGATGGAGGCATGCTGTGTGGATTTTACATTTCTAGGATCCAGTAAGTGTTGTACGAGTGATGGACAATTTCCTTAGAAATGTATTTACGCTTACATGTTATTCTTGCCTGATTATTATATTTGTCTGAGGATTTGAACAAACAAATGAGAAATTACCGATTTTTAATGGAATTCATTGATAATTGAATCAATAAAAAAAGGAAAATGAACATGCACATTCCTTATAGTAGCCAGTGTCTCTCTTTGTAACCTGACTACACTCAACTACCCCTGGCTTCAAAGGAAATAGCGCCCTCCAATGGTTAGGAATGTGTAGGACTATTTAGAAAACAGAAAAGCTTAGAGTTTCTGGTGAAGACTTGACAGTCTTGGTTTCTTTTTACAATTTTGTTTCCGTTTAATTGACTTTCAAAGCCATTTTATTTAATCGTTTTATCATTTACACCCGTATTCATGGAACATTGACCCCCCCGAATAAAACCAATAAAAGTAAAATGATCAAATATTATTTTTTGTTCGCACTTTTTCATTATTGTTTAAATACTTTGACAAATAATTCAGATCTGTTGCCTTCTTTGGAAGAATTTGAATGGAATACTTAATGGGAAAAAATCCTCAGGAAGTTTCTGAGAACAACTAACTATATGTCCCAGAATTCAACGCTATGATGCCTCGTTTCCTTTCAACCAATCGTTGCGCTCGTCTCGGTCACGTTACCTGCAGGCAGCAAATTTGAATTCTCGCTGAAGTGTTTTCGTTTTACAGGTTGAATAGGGCAGAACGGACAGATTAAAATAAAAGGCACTATAAAGGTAAGATTTTTACACAGATATGTTAGGCTGTACCGTATTTGTGGAAACATTGGTTAGTTTAGAACTCAGATTTGTTCTCGGTAAATGAGTAAAGTTAGAAAGCTTGCTAGCTGGTTAGCGTAACGTTACCATAACGTTTTCATACAATCTCGTAGATAAATCAGTTTAATAAAATGACAGTTTTTGTTTTATTTGCAATTGATATTTAATAAGGCCAAAATAGTCGCAACATAAAAATATACTTATTTTTAATTTGCGTAAATATTATTTCCATAAAGAAGAGCAAACAGCGGAATGGCCTTTCAAGCCAACAGCGGTAAGTTAATGCTGAGACATCTGCATTTGGTTTGTACATCATTCCTTGGTGATGTGTTCTTTACTGTCGCCACGCTATTTAGCCTCTTCTCTCTTTGAAAACAGATGTTCTTTTCCTGCAAGACGAGAAGTTTGATTTCGACGTTTCGCTTTCCCCTGCCAGGTAAGAATCTCGCGATATTTGCGGCTCTCGGGCCTGAACACCCACGTTTAATGCAGCTTAATGCACGTTACCGTGAAGTTCTCCTCTTATTCTAAAGTGTCTAAAAGAGACACATTTCAGGTTGCCTCATATCTGCCCACAAACTCTTTGATATTTTGGCCCTTAATGTGTCTATTTGTTAATTTCTGGGTCAAAAAGCAAATAAACCATAGAGCTTGCTATTGTTAAAAACATGACTTTCTTAAATAAAATTGCAACGGTCTAGTTTGCTTTGATTTTCCATAAGGGTTAGAGCCCCACTCTGATCCCAGTGTTCCCAGCTTCATTTGTGGTCATGGATTTCGTAAACGGGGCTTCTGCTGGAAGGAAAAAACATTTACTGGATTTTTCAGTTTGATGGAAGATGATCTATAATACTTACCAGTTCTGAGAAAACTTTCTCTTCAGTTGTCCGGTTTTTAAAACTTAGTGTCACATCACCAGAAAAAAAATAGTGTGTGTTGTATTGCAAATGACATCAATGAGTATAGATAAACCCAAAAAGATTCACATCTGCACTGTAAAAAGTAATATGGAAATTTGTTTTAAAAACTTGCGATTCTTTTTTTTTATAAATCTAAAAATACTTTGATTTAGTTAGTCAAGCTCAGAAATGACTGAATGGTAACTTTGGACTCCAGTCATTCTTGCCTCGCTGTACTCACTCCTTGAATTGTCTTGCGACCTAAAATATTTGTGAGTAAATATCATCTCAGTGTCCCATTTTTCATAAGTAAAAAAACATTTTCTGTGTGCTTGAGCTAGAAGTCAAAAATAGTTAAATATGATCCAAATCATTTAAACACAATGGGTTTGTTTTACAGATTTAAAACATTTTAAATGATTTTAAAGTCCAACTCCGATCATTTTTTAAACTTTATTCAAAGTGTTTCCAGCGGCCCTCTAATTAAGATTATCCCGTTTTTAGCCCACCCTTTCTTGCATCTAGGATCATTCATTATCTCAAAAAACATAGCTAACAATGCAAACTTTTCTAGTGTTAAAAGTACTAGCATTGCATCTCACACCATCGACTTTCTCAAAAAATAGTGCTAAAAATGTGTATTATGCTAACAATTCTAATGTTAAAAGTGCTAGCCTTACGTCTAGCATGATCAACTCCCTTGCATTGCTAATACTGCTAAAGATGCTAAATATGGTAACCTATGCCCAAACTGTATTTTTACCAGGTACTAGTTGTGTGCAATTTTTGTTTTGTTTGTTTTGTTTTAGTTTTTGGCTAGTTTGGGTGATATGTTTCGCTCAAAGCGGCATAATAATGCAGAATTGTGAAAGTAATATTGTTCTCACAGTTCAGGACTGCTGTGGGAATCGACATGAATGATACAGTTTTGTTTAACATCAATAAATTTAATTTAGTTTTTCAATCAGGTAGTCAAAATTGACATTTTAAACTTTTAGGAGACATTTTCTATTCCGAGTTGAGTCACTAGCAACTTCTTCATCCTAGTATAACGTTTTTTTTGTACTTTTGAGTGTATTTTTTAGTTTAAGTTGTTTAAGTTGTCCTTTTAAATCGCTATTTAGAATGTTTTTAATGCCACAAAGTCCAATCAGCTGTTGTAAAAGCTGTGAACGTGTTCTGTGACATCTCTGTTTTCTGCAGCTCCAAAGAGGATGAAGACGAGGTTTTTGAGGGTCAAGTGGACTGTGAAGATCCTCCAGTTTCAGTGAGCAAAGCGTCTGAGCTGCTGGAAGGCCACGAGTCTGTAAACTGTAGGCCACTCACAGGTGAATCGCTGAAGGCTGTGTGTCAGGACGCCCACTCTCTGCTGCAGAATGGAAACGCCAACATCACTGGAGAAGAGTTTCTGCAAAACTCTGAGGCGAAAATGAAAATGCTGTGTAATCCGAGCGGCGCTCTCAGCCCCATCAAGCGGGAGACCTTCTGCCTGCAGGATACGCCCAAAAAGCAGCTGCCGCCCGCCATCCAGCTCCAGCTGCCCAGAGGAAGCAGACGCAGCTCAGCTGCCCGCCCCCCTCTCGCACGCAGCACTTCCAGCCCTCTGGGCGGAGCCAAGCTTCAGCCGAGGTCCAGCCTGCGAGCAAAGGCCCCAGTGGGGGTCGCTGTGGTTTTGCCGAACAAACCAGCCGCTCCACCAGCGTCCAGGTTATCCAGCAGCAGAGCGGACAGAACACGACTGCAGCCGCCGGTCAAAGTAAGAGGAGTCCTGTGTCATCATCACAGCACTGAGTACGGAGACTGACCTCTTCATGTGTTTCAGGCCGTTTCAAAGCGCAGCCCGTCCTCACGGCTCGCCAACAGAGCAGAGTCGTCTGAATCTTTACTCTCTGATTCAGCAAGTGTGGCGTCTGACATCAGTGACTCCTCCATCAACTCCACCCTGTCAGTGAGGCGCTCTCTGGTACCGCCCACAAAGGTAACCGCCATCCGCTTAAATACTTTATACATCAATCTTGAGCATTGACTGTATCGGAGAACTGGACTGAGTTATTGTGATGTCACCCATAGAACAAACCAGACTTTCGGTTCCAACCAGACAGTCAATTTTGAGTACAGATGCCACCATGTTGGAACCAGATGCCATTAGTAAACAGGGATTGGTCCAAATCAGTCTGAATCAAAGTTGGCAGCCACTCACCAATGAGGAGTGAACTTGTTCAAAGGCCACACCCCCTCCACTTGAAGAGCAACAGTTATTCTGACTAGTAGAATGACTGAGAAACAGCTGTTTATTTCTCTATAGAAGTCTATGGGATCTTGACTTCTTGAAACCAGCAGTTACTTCCTGCTTGGAATGTCAGGGGGAGGAGTCACTCAGTCCACTTCTCATATACAGTCAATGATTATGAGCAGAAAAGCCTCACCACCTCCACACGTCTGCACCCTTTATTGTGGCTCCACTCAGTCACATGCTGGAGTCAGACTGACAGGCAGAACAAACTCGGTGTTAAAACTGGAATAAAAACATTTTAAAAAAGTTTCACCACATTAGTTTGTTAAATCTTTTCTATCAGATAATCAAACTACCTAACTTTAAGGAAAATTAGCTTCCAGCAGAAGTCAGGAGATCAGTTCTGTGCGTGGTTCTCAGGTCAAAGACAAATTCCAGTGTAGACATTACTGTAAAGGGCCTGTACTAGGCTTTTGTAAGCCTTTCATATGTCAGACCCTCCAGGATGTCGCAGCAGATTTTTATGATTCTTGTGGGCTAAAACGCCTGATGTTGCAGCAGCTTTTGTGAAACGTTGCAACATAAGTTGTGGTGTTTTTGAATATATATATATTTGAAAAAGAGCCTTAAAAAGTGTTGATTATGAAAAAAAAAACACATTCTCATTTTTCCAACAACCTTTTTATTGTGACATGCATTAGGAAAATACTTCATCATCACCATATACAACGTTGTCTTGCTGTCATTTAACTTGAATATGGAAACATGACACCCAAAATGAACTTTCAGTCCTCCCTCCTCTCAACAACCCAAACATTTCTGTATTGATTTAAACATCCTGTAGAATAAAATTACATTTTCCAGGTAAAAATTATAATCTTAAAAAAAGAAAAAAGCATAGCAGATTAAGTCTCAGATCTCCATGTTCTCCACTGAATCTTGTTCTTTATATTACAGATATAATAACTGATACTTATATTTCAAAAGTGTCACTGGTGTGAATCACCGGTTGTGGTAGAGGAAGACCAACATCTGAGGATCTGTTTCCAGAGTCTCTTTCTGTCTTTCTCTGTCTGCGCCACAGCAGTGCACAATCAGTGCACCCCATTGACGGTCTATGGCACCCTCCCACCCCGCCCTGTGCGCGATTAGCACACCACCCGCACATGGCGGAGTGACCAGAAAGGGAAAAAGTCAGAGGACTAAAGACAGATTATTGAAGAGAGAACATCACCCGGGAAGAAGTCACGTCATCCATGACTGTTGTCATGGCAGATCGGTCAAAGTTGCGGTGAAAATAAAAAGTCGCAGGGTGCGCAACAAATGGTGGGGTTTGCTTGATTTTGCGTTAATAGTTGTGATCGCAACATCACGAAATCCTGGAGGATCAGATATATATGAGAATAAATCAACTTTGGCACACTGAAGAACATTTTTTTAATGAAATATGAATTCTTTTTGTAAAGTCTTCTCCCACCAGAAAGTAAAATGATGCGATCTATTAGGCTCCGCCTTTCCCTTCTTGTCACTTCATGACATCAGCCTACAGCCGGCCTCGGCAGCATGTCTGAGTTTTGCTGATCACCGTTAACTCTGTGGAGAAAGGGTCGTTTTTATGGGTTGGGAGGGGCTGGTGCTCAGGTTTTTATGCTGGAGTGGATCAAAATACCACTTTGGGGTTCTTTATAGTGAGGAATGAACAGTAGAATGCACTTAAAAGCTAAAAAAAAAAGGACATTGAATGGTTTATTCTTTTTGAAGCTGATGATCAATCTCATCCAAGTTGAAACTGTATTACTTCAAGCATGGAAGGATCTGGAATAGATGATTGGAACCGTTTTTACATCAGGAATGTAAAAACCTAAAATCTCTTTTTTTTGTAGGAAGAAGATAATCAACATCTTTAAAGTTCTACTCTGATCATCTTTTAATCTGTTTTCAAATTCCTCCCAGTGGTTGTTTAGTTATGATTGTGCTGTTTTTAGCCAAAATAAAAGATTTAGTTTCTGCAGAGCAGCAGGAGTTCTTAAGGAATTCACCTCTGAGTTGTGGGCGGGGCTATGATTTCTCATTTCAATTAGTTGAATAAAGAAATAATCAGAAATGCAATTTTAATCTTAATTTTCTTGATAAATGTAATCTAAAATCAGAAAATGCTACAAAAACATGTTAAAAACACCAAAAACATCACAGTGAGTCTTTTAGAAATGATAAACTTTCTGCATGAATTTCATAAATGATTCTGACTAGGATAAAGAAATGTTTCTATCTTCTCAAAAGTTTCATCTGGTGGTTATCGTCCTGCAGAGCGCCATGAGGAAGAGCCTCTCTGTAGGGAAAGCTCCAGCTATTCCGGGCCGAAGGGTGACGGACAGGAAAAACACGTCCTCATCTTCATCGTCTGTGTCCAGCTTCAACTCCAGCCTGTCTCTGTCCCCCGCTACAGGTAATCAGATTACTCGCACTTCAGTTGACTCCTTTGGTTTGGAGGTTTGTATTTGTGCCTGGACCTCCATCACAGCCGTTCTCGTCCCTGTAGGTAAAGTGAACTCCTCTGTGAACCGGAGGCTCAGTAGCTCCACTCGAAATGCCCCCAGTCGAATAAACAGACCAACCAACGACAGCAGACCTCGCCGTTCCGCCGTCTACACTGCTGCAGAGCAGCACTCCACGAAAGCTCTGCACCACCAAGCCAGGAAGATCTCAGAAACCGAATGCGCCAAGAAGTCCACGCCGCTGAAGAGAGCCGAGAGTGTGGGCTTCCAACCAACACCATCCAAGAGACCTTTAGAGAAGACGGCCTCTATGCCCTCGTCAGCATCCAGCCTGCTGCCGGGACGGCTGAAGTCCAAGCCTGAAGCTCTGGTGTTTCCCACTCCAGGAGTCCGGCACACAGACGGTAACAGACTGCAGTCGTGCACGGATGAGCGCTCCATGCTCCTCACAGGGCTGTGGTCGGATCTAACGTCTGTTCTCATCCATCAGCATCCTCCGATGTTTCAAAGGGGCTCAAGCCGAAAAGGCTGGTGTCACTGGGCAGCATGAACAGGTGAGTGCTGTTATGTATCAGTCACAGGTGAGTGGATACAGGCGAGAAATGGACACACCTGTTCGCAGCGCACAGACGCTCCATACGAAATGTCTACGATGGAGAACGCTCCATGAACCTGTAGAGCAGGAGCAGATGTCTGGAGTGTTTTGATGATCCACCTTAGGAGACAGAACAAAAACATGTAATTTATATATTTCTTTGTTTCAAACACAAAAATAAAATCAAGAGTTAGAGAAAAAAATTACAAGTATAACAAAACAATGTGCTTGAAAAGGAGTGGGAAGAATATTTTTTTGTTACATCATATTTATATAAATATATTTTAAAGCAAAACATTTTACTTCTTTAGTTCAAAACTAACTTTTTTCCTCATTTTACTGCTAGTTGCACCAGTGGGTTGATGTCCATCAGGGAGAATTCCAAACTTACAGAAATGCTGCGTTCATGGGGGTTTTAATTATTGGAAAAATGAATATTCAACTTGAAAACCACATATAAACATCAGAAGAACAACAACACATGAATGCAGAATAACTCAATGTATTTGTAAAGCACCATCTTTGAGGAGACACCAGAATTACAGGGAAAACAAATCATTAATTTAGGATTTTAAACATTGTATTCAGTGTGGTGGGCCAGATGAATCGTTAAGAAAAACTCCATGTTGAGCAATACTCCAATGTTCTTTAAGAAAAGTATAATCGGAAGTTTTGATGAGTATGGATCTGTAGTGGATATTCTTTGGCTGCGGGGTTAGGTGTTGTTAACAGATTCAGAGTATTTGTGGATCTCTACGGTCCCCAATGTCCTTGAATTACTGTACTCACAGATCAGTGTAGTGGGCTGACTGGACAGCTTTCATGACGTCCCTCGAGGTGGTCATACATGTCTTAAAGGGGCCATACCATGAATTCTACTTTTTTAAGTTTTAAATGCATTTTACTGCTCATTCCTCTCTATAAAGAATTCCAAAGCGGCATTTTGATCCGTTCATGCATTTAAGAGTAATCCTCTAAAAACCTGCACTGTCTGCAGCAGCCCCTCCCACACCCACAATAACAGCGAGTCCTATCCTGCCGACATCATGATGTGAACCGCCCCCTCCAGGAAGAATCTGTGCTGCAAACTCCGCCCCCAGACTACAACGAACACACTCACTTTCTCCGCAGTAAAAGAGCCATCTGGGCGTATTTCCTACTGATCAAAACCTAAAAGGAGCCGTATAGATTTACTTTAGCCTTTAAGACATTTGGATTTGTATTCCTGACCGTCTTTTTTTTTTAAATAAATATGAATTATGTCCAATTTTTGGCACTAACAAAAGCAAAAATAGAAAAAGAACCTAGCATCTCTCAAAATGTTTTTTTTTTTTCTTTTTTAACCTTTTACCTTAGTAGATGCCAAATTAGCCAAAAAGCTAGCTTGTTGGTTATGCACTAGCTAGCCTCAATAAATAGCCTAAAATTCCATAGTGAACTAAATTAGTCAAAAAAAGTTAGCATGTTGCTAAAACATAAGCTAATCTCTAAATTAGCCTAAAAATCTCAGTGGATAACAAATTAGCCAAAAGACCGTTAGCATATTGCTAAAATATTAGCTAAATTCCAAATTAGCTTAACAAAACTCAGTACAGGCTAAATTAGCCACAAAAAAGCTAGCACATTGCTTAGTTACTAGCTTAACTCCAAAATAGCCTAAAATTCCTCAGTAAACTAAATTAGTTAAAACCGTTAGCATGTTGCTAAAAGAGAAGCTAAACTCTAAATTAGCCTTAAAAATCCCAGTTGATGATAAATTAGCCAAAAATGTTTGCATGTTGCTTAAATATGAGGTCAACTCCAAATTTTTTTAAATTACTATAAAAGATTAAAACATAGTCCATAAATTATGAAAATATTTAAAGGCTTGTTGTTAATCTAGTTAAATTGTTGAAATTTGAAGACTTTCTCATTCATTTCTTATGGGGCATATTTTGCTCATTATTTCAAAAACTATAAAGTTTATGAATACCAAAAATAAAAGCAGTGATGTCCTGAACAAGCCGAACGTTGTGATACCAAGATTACTGAAATCACTGAAAGTGATTTTTTTTACGTGCCCAAAAACATTCGGAAAGGAACAGAAGAATCACTATTCCGCCAGAGAGCCACCATGCAGAGATGAGAGCCGCAGGTTGCAGACCACTGGTCTATGGGTAGGCTCAAGGATGACGTGAAATGGGCGGGATCGACAAGGAGCGAAAGGCGGAGCCTCAGAGATCAAGTCGTTTTACCACCGTGTATTAAAACAGTCCACAAAATGACTCGTATTTCACAAATAAATGTAACCAAATTTTCCTGCGGGGATAAATAAAGTTAATCTTGAATCTTAAATAATTTGTTTTTTAGTGTTCCGAAGGTAACATATGATCATATATATGGATATAGTTTACTCTGAAGGCTGAAGAACATCATGGTATGGCCCCTATAGAGAACTGCAAGACACACCTGCTCTTCCCAGAGTCATTTTGAGGATGTCACAGGTGTTTCTACAGTCCTGGTTTTTCAAATTCTCGTCTCTGGAGTGTCATCTTTAGGGTACACACACATGTTTTACATGACCACTAATGAACCTCCACCCCCCCCAGTGTTCCTGTAAAGCCGTCCTCTGGTCATCTGACGCCATCTGAAAGCCTCCCCAAGTCGGTGCAGGTAAAGGCCCGCCGCCCATCGGCCCTTCCTACCCCGCTGAGGAGCCGGTCTTTTGCCCTCTCCTCCAACAACCAAACCCCAAGAGTCAAGCCGGTGGGGGGCACAGACTCCTGCACGACTCCCGCCCCCAGTTCAGCCAGGAAACATATCAGCACCAGGTGACATGTCACTATAGGGCTTCCAATCCACTGAAGTCCACCTTAAAAACTGACAAGTTTCTGATTCATGTTTCTGTTCTTTAAAGCTGTGCCCCTAAAGAAGCACCTTTGGAGGAGCCCGTTGACCCCCTGGACATCCCACCTTTCTGTCTGGAGGAAGAGGAGGCCGATGTAACCACAGCAAGCTCTGAGCCCCGCCCCCCAGAGAACGAGGAGGACGTGGAGCCGACGGACAGCCGCCCCACGCCCCCCAACGACCTGATCGAGCTGGAGACTGCAGAGGAGAACGCTAGCAAGACCCAGGAGGTCAGGAGCCACACAGTACTCTCCCTCCTCCAGGCCTGCTGTATTTAGATTAGATCCATTAATGGTTGGAGCAAATTTCAGTGTTTAAAGTCAGACATTCACCAAAATGTGTGAATGTGTTTACAGCATCTGTGTCTTTGAAGTCCTGCTTTGATCCTCTTTTGATCCATCTTCAAAGCGTTCCCCATGGACTTTTAATTATGATGATGCTGTTTGGAGCCAAAATACATAAAACCTGATGTTTTCTAAGACATAGTTTCTGCAGAACGGCAGCAGTTTAGAAATTCACCTCTGAGTTGGTGTGGAGCAACCGTTCCCTCTTTTCCCCTTCCTGTTGCTGAGAGCTCTCTGTTTACACTCTCTCCCACTAGCTTACAGCCCGTCAGATCATGCATCAGAGCAGGAAGCTTATGACCCGCCCATTTAGCATATTTTCTGCTCCTGATTCACAAATTTGAATAGTCAGACATGCAGTTTTAATCTCTATAAACGTGTCCATCATCAGAAACATGCCACAGGAACATGTTAAAACACCAGAAACATGATTCAGTAGTTTGAGGTTCACTAACGGAAAGAAAACCTACACAGAAGGAATGTCATGACTTCAGAGCTCATCTTTAACTTTTAAGACATGCTTTGATCTTTTTTCAAGCTGCTTTCTTCCTTTGGGGGATATCTCATTTCAACCTTCATGCACGTCCTTCAACCTGAAACGGACTTTCTGTAGTTGTCAAAGAGATACCTTTCATCAGAATATTTAAAGAAAATCTACACATTTCACACACAATCGTCTGAAGTCAAAGAAAAACAGACGGACTCCTGAACCATGGAGCTGCTTATTTACAAGCTTCATGGTCGATTTGGTTGAAGCCGTCATTCAAACCTTTAAGCTATGTTCACACCGCCCTCAGCAAGGCGTGTTCAAGAAGCCACTTCCAAGTATGGCGTTAGATTTCCGCTAACTGTCCCCCACGACCGTGTGTATATATATATATAACTCCATACGCACAATGAACGTTCCACAGTCACAAAATTCTGCCTCCATGAGCGCTCCTGTAGTCCTACGCGCTCGTGGAACCACTTCTGCCAGCCATGGAGGGATTCCTGACTGAGTTCATGTAAAAAATAAAGAAAAACATAAACCTGCACGTGATTGGCCACTTTTCTATTGATAACTGGATCTGTGTATCTTTTTTCAAAGTAAAATAAATGAAAAAAATAAAAAATGACTATTTCATATAATTATCATTATAATAAAGAAACGGATACATTCTTTGTGTTCCCATTAAAAATATTAAATCAAAAATGGAACAAACACGCAAATAACCTTTTAAACATTTTTATTAGATTTCTGACACCAAACTATGTCCGCTCCACCCATAATGAACGTTTTTATCCATTTTCTAATAGTTCTTCTTTTTGTGTTTTCTCCGCCTTGTGATCAAACACTTTCCTTAGGAAATGATTTTCTTTTTTTTTTCTACAGACGATCATCAATATACATAAAAGAATAAACCAAAAACAACAACACAAAAAAAGCAAAAAAAACAAAATACAGATGTTACAAAGCATGCCCTTTACTTATAAGCTAAGGGGAATGCTTTGTCCCTTTAAAAGTTGACCCCTTAAGTCAGGAGGCAGGTAGTTCAAAAACGGAGCCCAAGTTGACAAAAACATTTCTTCATTTCCTTTTACAACTGCATGCAACCTCTCATGAGGAAGTATACCAAAGACTTCTCTGTACCACAGCGTGACAGTGGGAGGCGACTCTCTAATCCAATTTATTAATATACACTTTTGAGCAATCAAAAGGAGTTTTTCCAGGAGCAGTAGGTAACGTTTAGGGATTTGTAACACCTTTGAAGGGAGGCCTAGCAGGTAGACACTTGGATCCTTTCTTAATTTTCACTTTTAAAATCCCACTTATTACAGAAGAAATATGTGACCAAAAACTAGAGATTTTACGACATTCCCAAAGACAGTGAAAATATGTTCCTCTCTCTAAACGGCATTTCAAACACAGTGGGGATACAGAATGGTGACATTTATGCAAGACCACAGGTGTTATGTGAAGTCTGTGCATTATTGTGTGAATGCATTCAATGCATTCACACTATAGTGTTTGTGTTTTTCTTTATTATTATTATTATAGTTTATGTCCACTTCCGTACGTTTTTCGGCACGTAAAAACTTTATCACACTTTATGCGACTTACACAATCTTGGTATCACAACGTTCGGCTCATTAAGGACTTTCCTGCTTGTATTATTAGTAGTTGTGCACTTTACAGTTTTTGCGTAGTTACACAATTTGTGCGTTTTTTCAGCCCCATTATAACTAATAGGATTTTATTACAAATTCCTGCAAATTACACACTTTATGCAATTTAAGCAATTTTACACATCCAGCATGTTAAGCAAATTCATGCTTTTACTACACATTATTACAATTACACAACTTACACAAATTTAACACAACTTTACACAACTACACAATTTAACACAATTTGTGCAAATTTAAAGAAAATTCAGCATTTCATGCAATTTTACACATCCAGCATGTTCAGCAAATTCATGCTTTTACTACACATTCTTACAATTACACAAATTACACAAATTTAACACAACTTTACACAACGCGAAAATGCATTCACACATGCATTATCGGAGGTAATGCAATTTTTCTAGTCTTATATTGAGTTTCTCTTAGTCTGTTACACGTAAATGTAGATTTGATCAAATGCAATGCCATTTGCCAGTCACCTTCTATATATTGAGAGTCTAAATCTGTTTCTCATTTACGGGAAATCTCTGGAAGCACATATGTACCCAAAGAATTCAGAATAGAGTAAAATGATCCAATGAGGTGTCCCCTATCTCCGCGAGACAGCAAAAACTTTTCTACATCATGTTCACCAGTAGACGGGGTGACATGGGAAGAAATGAAATCTCTCAGTTGGAGAAATGCAAAAAAAATGTGTTTGGGGAACATTAAATATGGTTTGTACATGTTGAAAAGACATCAGCGTGTCATCTTTAATTAGATCACCAATTACATGTATCCCTAAATTGCGCCAGGAAGAGAACACAGATGGGCCCACACCTGCAGGAAAATCAGGGTTGTGAGTTATCGGGGAAAGTAAGGATTTTACTTTTGTCCTTCCCAGATGTTTCAGAATATCGCGCCAAACCTTGACACTGTTATAAATAATAGGATTTTTTCTAACAGTCAGTGGGATTTTGGTTACATCACAGGTAATCAGCCCCCAAGGAGAGTAAGGAGAACATGTCCACGTATCAATACATGTTTCCATCTTGAGATATGTATGTAACCATAGCCAGTAGTGATGAGCATGGCAGGCCCAGTTATAGAAAATTATATTCGGAACGGAAAGACCACCCATATCTGAATTCAGCTGCAAAATTTTAAGCTTCTGTCTTGGTTTCTTCCCAGCCCATATAAAGTTGGTAAATGCCTTATCCAGAACTTTGTTGTTTTTCTTGGTTATATACAGTGGGAGCATCTGCATAGGGTACAAAAGACGTGGGAGAACATTCATTTTGAGAAGACTAATACGGCCCATCATGGATAGTGGGAGTTTATGCCATCGCTGTAGATCCCTCTCTATTTGTGTACATATGGGGGAGAAATTCAGTTTCCACATATCCTTCAGATCTGGTGACACCTTCACCCCAAGGTACAAAATGCCACTAACAGTCCATTTGAAGGGAAAGTCCTTAAGAACATCAGCCTTAGTGAGGCCCCCTAATGGCATAGCTTCTGATTTGGTGAAATTAATTTTGTAACCAGACATTGAACTAAATTTGTTAAAAATTTTAAGAACACTAGGAATTGATTTAATAGGTGACCTCAAGAATAAGATTATGTCATCAGCATACAAGGCAATCTTATGCTCCACATTTCCCAGCAGGATTCCCTTAACCTCAGTTTGAGCACGTATACTTTCAGCTAATGGTTCCAATGCTAAAGCAAAAAGAAGTGGGCTAAGAGGGCAACCTTGGCGAACACTTCTTTCTAACCCAAATGAATCAGAGCAGCCCCCATTAGTCAGGACAGCCGCCTTAGGTGAGTGGTATATGGACTGTATCCATCGGAGAAAACTCCCGCCAAGTCCGGACCTATGGAGAACATCAAAAAGATACTCCCACTCAATCCGATCAAATGCCTTTTCAGCGTCAAGAGTAATGGCCAACGCTTTCTGTTTTTTATCAGAGGAAAACTGTACGAGATTCAGCAGTCTTCTCATGTTGCTAAGTGAGAACCAACCCGGTACAAACTCTGTCTGATCTGAATTTACAAGGATTGGGATAAGGTTCTGCAGCCGACGAGCCAGAAGCTTAGAAAGCACCTTGCTATCGACAGAGACTAATAGGTCGATAAGATCCACAGACATCAGCTGGCTTGTCCTTTTTTAAGATTACATGTATATGTGCACAGTTTAACGTAGGGGGAAGGGAGCCTTTTTCAAATGAATCCAAAAACATGTCCGTTAATGGACCAGCTAGTATCTTACAGAACTTTTTATAAAATTCGGGTCCAAAACCATCTGGTCCTGGGGCTTTTCCCCCCTTCAGGGTAGAAATAGCTTCAGATACTTCCTCTGTACTTAATGGTTTATTTAAAATGTGTTTTTGATCCTCTGTCAGAGCAGGAAAATTTATCTTGTCAAGAAAATCTGCTCTGCTGCAAGTGGAAGATTTACATTGAGAAGTATAGAGGAGGTCTTGGTAAAATAATTTCATTATTTTATTTATGTCTGCAGACTTGCTTTGTCTCTTCCCATTTGAATCTGTAAGAGCAGGAATTGTATTTACTCCTATTTTATTCTTAGCAAGGCGTGCCAGCAGTCTGCCAGGTTTATTACCAAATTCAAATAATCTATGTTTGGCATAAAAAATATGTGTTTGTGCTTTCTTTGTCAGTAGTTGGTTTAAGGCAGACCGAGCAGCTTCCAGTTGCTTTGCCACTGACCCAGTAGGATGTTGCCTAAACTGGACCTCCAGCTCTGCCACAGTTTGTTCTAAATCCAACTGTATTTTCAATTCTTTCTTTTTCTGAGCTGATGTATATGAAATTATCGCCCCACGTAAATATGCCTTACCGGCTTCCCATAAGGTTGAAGGGCTCATTCCAGGGGTTTTATTTATAGCAATGAAACCCTCCCACTCCCTAGTAATGTAATTTATAAACTGTTGGCTACTTAATAATATTGGATTAAGTCTTCAACGTCTACAGGCAGGGTCCAAGTAGGGCAGGGGAAATCACTATGCTAACGGGGGCATGGTCAGAAATTAGTTTGGTGCCTATTGTGCAGTTTTCTATCCCGTCTAGAACAAACTGAGATGAAAAGAAGTAATCTATTCAGGAGAAAACTTGATGTGGGATTGAGAAAAATGAGTAATCTTCATCTGTAGGATGCATAACTCGCCATACATCATAAAGATTCAGATCACTAAGAAATTCCAGCATTTTTTCTGATTTCTTAAGGCGGGTTACACGTGGAGGGGACATATCCACTGTAGAGTCTAATACACAATTAAAATCACCTCCTAAGACTATGTACTGGGATGAGAAGGATGTCAAATCAGAGATAAGTTGAGGGAGGAAGGACGGTTCGTAAACATTGGGGGCATAGATACACCCCAAAACTACTTGCTCCCCATATAAACAGCCAGACAGGAGCACATAACGCCCCTCACTGTCTTTTACCACTTTCTCAAGGGTGAAAGGCAGACTACGATGGAAAAGAATAGCAACCCCTCTACTCTTGGAGTTAAAAGATGAATAAAACACCTGTCCCACCCAGTTCCTCCGCAGTTTTACATGTCCTATGTCTGAGAGGTGAGTTTCCTGAAGCATGGCCACCTGACACCTCTCCCTCTTGAGAGGTGATTTTCTGCCGCTTGACAACATGGTTAATGCCCTTTACGTTAAGTGAAACAATTTTCAAATCTGCCATTTTTTGCTGTTTTAATTAATGAGGTTTGTACAGAATAAGATTTCGGAAATTGAATGACACCTTGGGACATTTTTGGGCCTCTACACCAAGTAGGTCTATGCATAAAAAGAAAATTACACAGAAACTGAAAAAAGAACGGTTGCCTTTGATAGTCTGTCCCAAAATACAAGACCACAAAAAAAAAAAAAACACACACACAAACCCACACAACAGTACCCCCCAACAGGGGCATCCTTCTGAGACTGGAGAAGCTGAGGGACATCCACACCAGCAGAGAGTGCGCCGGACAGCCAAGAAGCTCCAGTTCCACAGCTGAACTGCTCTCTCCACATCCCCTCCCGCCAAGTTAAACCCTTCATTGGCTTTGACAAATTAACATACAGTCTGAATATATATGAAATAATAAACACAGCTTCATGGAAACGGCTGCTTCATTCCTCTAGAAAGCTTTTTTTTTCTCCCTACATGTCCCATCTTTAAAGAGATTTGATTCCTTTAACAGAACTACAGCAGGAGTGTTCCAAGGAGAGTGATGCTCTCTATTTGCCATCACATCTCCCATCTTTTCGGTACAAAAAAATAAAAAATGAAGCAAACGCATGATAAACGTTTAGAAAATTAATTTAAACGTTTATCATGTGTTTGCCTTATTTTTTATTTTTTTTAAATATGGGAACTTCAAAAATGATTTGATTTTCTACAGCAGTTTATAAATTGATGAATAAATAGAACAGTCCTTTTTCTCTCTTTTCATTTTAAGTTTTAATTTGATAATCAAATTAAACCGCGGGTATTTCCAGGTTTTTTTTTTTTTTTCTTCTTCTTCACTGTTGAGTTTCACGCGGGCGCGGAGCAGAAGCTCGACAAGTCCTCCATGAGGGGGCGGAACTAGTTTTAGGAATACTTTCACAGGCGAGCAGGAGAGGTCGTATTAGCGTAACTTTGAAGAACACTCCCACAAGTGCCATGAAGAGGATTCACGAGCGTACAGAAGTAGAGGAGCGGGCGTGGAGACTGTCCTGCGCCTGCGGAACATTCCTTGCCTGCGTCGAGTATGTTTATTGCGCTTGTGGAGTTTGATATATGATCAAACTTTGTTTTGGTGGAAATTTAACCCCAAAACAATGGAAAGTTTATGTAACGGACATTTTGAGCTTCCAAGTTCAAAACGTCAGCGTTCTACGACCATTTTCAACGCACCACTATTGAATGTGCATTTGAAAGTTAAGCAGTCTAAGTTTGACCAATCAGGGACTTAGTTTTGGTAGTGATGCATGGATGGCGTCCTTTTCTATTCTATGACGTCAAATCTTTCAAATAACGAAATGGAACCATGAAAGAAAAAGACTGGAGAGAGATTTGCACCGCTTTGACATGTCCCACCAAACCTCTTCCAACTGTTGATGGTGGACATGCACTAGTATCAGGTCGTGACAGAGCAGTGTGAACACCATGAGCCAAACGGGATTCCGACCAGGGGCATTTAGAGCAGGGGGTCTCAAAGTGGCGGGCCATTTGCGGCCCCAAAAACAATATTTTGCACCCTGCACTTTAACATGGAAGTTTAATGTTGATACAGCACGCGAGTTTAAAAGTGTGTGGAGCTGACGAACCAACCAATCATGGTGGGTATATAGCTCTTGGGGGCGTGACATTGACTAGGCTTGAAGCAGGGAAACCTAGACCACTTCAATGAGGTCCTTACTTTTTTTTTGAAAGCGACTGTTTGGATGTAATTTTCTCAACACATGCAGCCAGTGCGGTATGGAGTTCCATTTGTGCCAAAAATATGTTTTTGCGTCCACTATGTGGTGAACGATTTTATTGAACATTTGTTCATGTCTATGTACTACTAAGCAATATCTTCTGCACGTCCACGCCGCTTTGATGAAAGCTTTGTGTTTGCTTTGTGATGTTTCAGCTTTATGCTTAAAACTTTGCGTTTGGTTTTGTCATTGGATCTGGTCATCAGAAAAGTCCTTAGCAACAGTTGCTAGCGTCGTTATCTCCTGTCGTTTCACAGGACACACAGAAGATAGTACTTAGTAGTGCATGAACAAATGTTCAATAAACTTGTTCAGTAGACACACTGAAAAAAAACTAATAAGATTTACTTAAGAAAATCCTCGTAACAATTTGCACTAACAATTATTGATTAAATTTTACTGCATTTATGAATATAAACTTAACTTCTTTACTAGAACATTCTATGTATTTGCATAATATTTGAATTATTATGTAAATATTATGAGGAATAATTAAGTATATATTACTGATGCAAAAAGTTTGTTTTTCAGTGCATAGACAGTGGACACAAAAACATATTTTTGGCACAAACGGAACCCCATACAGCCCAGCCTCAGCCAGACTCCGCCTTCTGTGGCCCCTAGATAAACTGAGTTGAGAACCCTAATGTAGAGCGTTTGTGGGAGCGCAGCATCACAGCACAGTCAAAAGTTTCTGCTGCTGTTTGGTGTCATTATCTGCTGAACGAGAAGCTTTCAGTCCAAAACCTCTTTAGATCCAGAAGTTGAATGCTTGATGACCCGTGTTCTCTCCTCAGGTCCTCCTCCTCGACCTCCCTGCTCCAGCTCAGAACCCTCCAGAGAAGCTGCTTATCGACCTCACCAACACCCCTGACCTGATCTGCAGAAGCACCAAGAGCGGCACGGAAACTCAGGTATCAGGTCCACTGAGCTACACTATACTCTGGTCTTGTTCTGGACTTCATCCAGACGTCATCCTTGCTGTGTAACCTCACAGATGTTTGGAGAGAACAAGTTTCAGATATATTTTCATTTTGGATGACTTTAGTTTGTTTCCCTTCCAGCTGATTGACCTGAGTTCTCCGCTCATCAAGTGGAGTCCAGAAAGCACGCACGAGAACGCTGCTCCTCTCATCAATCTGTCCTTCTGATCTCCTGGATCCTCTGATTCTTCTGAAACCATTAACCTGCTGGTTTTAGGAGATGAATCTTGATTAAACTGAAGCATTTAGTTCAAAATGATTAAAACATTCCCAGGATGCTTCAGTTCTCAGTTGGAACAGTTTTCACGTCTTTTATGTCTGTTGCTGCTTTTATTGTTTAAATAAATGGTTGTTGAACTGTCCAGTCAGTCTGTGATCGTGTCGATGTTGTTGATCCAACATACTGACTCCTGTTAGATGACATTAATGTGAAATCATTTGATCTAGAAGATTGATGTGAGAAGCTTTATTTATGACTTAATAAATTCTAACTTCTTCCCTTGAAACACTGCTGGGTTTTGTAGTTTTTGTAGCTTCAGCTTTGATTTGGTCTGTTTGGGTTTTCTGATGAAATTGTTGTTTAGGATTAAACCAGCTTTTTCTGTTACAACAAAAGAAACTTTTTCACAGTTTAATACTGAAGGATTTCAGTACTAGGAAGTAAAATAGAAACATTTTAGAGGGGACATTTTTTTCAGCATTTATAACATTAAAAAAGTACACACTTTGTACAAAAGCCAAAACTTTGGATTTAAATGTAAAATGTTTATATTTGGAATATGACCTTCAAGAATGACTTTATACATCAGAATTTGTTTTACTTTATTTTAAGAGCATTCCAAGCACAGAAACAAGACACTGAGCTCCCAAATGAATAAAAACCCTGCAGGCTGCACGGTGGTGTAGTGGTTAGCACCCGTCTCACAGTGAGAAGGTCCTGGTTCAAACCCCACAGTTTTACTCCACATAGAAACAGAAATCTCCTTTTTGTGTGGATCATATGTTGTTTGAATTTCCCTGTTACACATAATTCATGAGAATCATTTATCAATATAGTTTTTTTAATATTGTTTGCATTGTTATATGATTTATAATGTATTTATTTAATTTTAATAATTTTAACTATGAAAAGATGGTTAGTGTGTTCCAGGTATCGTACTTTAAGAATAATCCTAACTACTCGTTTTTGTAACGTGTATAATGGGTGTACTGAGGATTGGTCATTTTTTCCCCATACTTCATTACAGTATGTGAGGTAAGGAAGAATTAATGAGCAATACGACGTGTGTTAAGGTTGAGATAGTGTTTACATTTATTTATTACAGAGAGATTATTGAAACTTTCATTTTTAGGTGTCTTTTGTGCAGTTTGCAGGGTAGTTTGGAATCAGTTATTAATCCTAAAAACATGTTTTCCTGAACTATTTTATATTTATTTGTTGTTTGGGATGTTCTTTATAACTGCAAAATATTATACCTTTTGTTTTGCTTAAGTTTAATGATAGTTTGTTGCCATCAAGCCATTTTTTATAGTTTGCAGTTCCTCATTGGTGTTACTAATTAACTTATAACTATCACTACTACAAAATATATTTATGTCATCTGCATATAACACAGGCTTCAATAATTTGGATAAATGAAATCATTAATGTACATTCTTACTAATTTAGGTCCTAATACAGAGCCATGAGGGACACCACATGTAATGCTAAGGTTACTAGATGTGTATTGATCTATGTTGACGTATTGAATTCTTCCAATTAAATATCTATTTCTATCTCCCTGCTATTCCTCTAATCTCATGTCGTTCTAATTTGTCAAGCAGAATTTTATGGTTTATTGTATCAAATGATTTTTTTAAAATCTATAAATATACCAGCTGCATTTTTTACCATCCAGTGCTTTAAGAAGGATTTCTTAAAATGTAATAACATTTTATGACCGTTATTAATCTTAAAAAAATATATTAATATTCATAATATTTGTTTAATGAATCTCTCTCAAACATGTACAATTAAAGAGAGGGAATTTCACGGAATGCAGCAGCTCACAGTCCAGGTGTGCTGAGGTTCTGCTCTCTCATGGTTTCCAGGGTCAATTCAAACCTGTTTTTTCTAGTTCAGGTGGGAATAAACCAGATGTTTTCTTGGGATTGAGCCTGCTATCATCAAACAAACATTTCTATAAAGTGAGCGGATCTAGAGCAGAATATAAGCAAGAGTTTGATGAGTTGGACACTATAGTGTGACCACATGGATTCCCTCAGGTTGAGTGTTGCCATCCTTCTGGCCGTTTCCACCTGCTCCTGGGCCGCAGAGAAGGTGAGGACGAGGGGAGTGTTATGATAGAACATATATTAATGTATGTTAAAGGTTTTCTACAATGTCTATAAGCTTGTTTTGTTATTTGATAACACTAAAACCAGTTATTTTCAGCTGGATTTTAATTTTTGGTTTTATTTTGTGTCATTTTAGGCACTCGTAAAGCAATAGAAATGTATTGAAAACCGATAAACAATCCGAGTGTCAGAAATATTGGCTTCACATGCATATATTTATTCCTCCAAAGGAAAATTATGAGACTTTGCTGAAAACCATCTAAGCAAATATGTTTTCATGGAGCTCTGGAAAACCCCCAAGATGATTGACTTCACAATCATCTTCACTTTGTCTTAGAGGAGGTTTGGATGAAGTTCTTTCTGCAGCATCTAAATCCATTCCATTTCTGACACCTTGTGAGTTTTATCATAAAATGCAACAGTACAAATCTACAAACCAAATTTTAATTCTCTGGAGATCAAACACAAAGATTGAAGAAAAAACAGTCAAAAAAGAACCAGTGTATTAATGAAAAATGTAAAGGTTTTAAGGCAATTATTTAAGTATTTTTTCCCTTTTTATACAAGAATGTCATCAGTTTGTTTAACCCTAGCACAACACTGGGTGATTTTCACCCGAGCTAAAGTTTTTACGAGATGTTCAATATGTTGCATTTTTCTGAGTGTCATGGGTCCCTGGGTGAGATCTCACATGTCTCAGAAATGGGTGGACCAAAGGCCAAATCTCCAGAATCATTTTCTTTTTTAAGGAAATCCTAATTTTTTGGTAAATTCCCAGCATGTTTTTAGGATCTAACCAACGCCAAGTGGGGTCCATATGGTTTAAGATACAGCAGAGCTAGCTTGCTACAGCGGAGCTCGCTAACAAAATTCAGCTGACCTTGTTAGCTCAAAAAAGCAGAGCTCTCTACCAAACCACAGTGGAGCTTGTCATGCTACCTCCATACAGCGGAGCTCGCTAGCACGCTATGCTGTCCACCGGGCGTCCACATGGTGCAACTTGTTATAGTGAAAGTGTTCTAGAGTTCAATTTAAGGAGTGTTCTTAAAGTTCATCAACAAACTGATCAGACGGTAATAAGGAGATCTTTAGAGCAGTGCAAGTAACTAATAAAGAAATCAACAGCCGCTCCCGTCCTCAAACTCACGTCTTCTCTCTTCTGTTTTATCTGGTCATCCATTAGTTTGCAGCTTTGAAGGCTCAGTTTTGAAGCAGAAAATATGCTGAAGTTTGTTTTCTCTTGTTTTTTGCTTAAGTATGAAGCATCTAGAACATCCAGTGTTTTTTAAATCTGTGCTTACAGTGTATTTTCATGCAGATACTGTAAATGACAAATAGTCCTAAAAAACTCAGATGAAAATACCGCTAATTCAAAAAATGTGTTCACACCTTTGGGTTTTTTCAGAACAGGACTGTGACGAGTAATTTTCTTGATTGCATTTTTTCTAAAAAATGAGTCCTTCTTGTGTCACAAACGTCTCACAAAGATGGTGCAGGAATGTTTGTGTTGTGGCTTTAAAGTTGTTGTGTTCTGATGCAGGAACTGTCCGTCTCTGAGCTCCTGTGGAAGGCCAACAAGGACGTCGGTAAGACTCTTTATCAACGGTTAACGGATAATCTGCAGTTGTACTCTTTCCAGCTGACTGCTTGAAAACTTCTTCAATGATTGATCACAATCTCATCAGTGGAGCATTTTACATGTGGGGTGGAGGGAGAAGAAGACTTTGGAAGGCCACAAAGGAAAATATCAAAAATACATATTTCTAACAGCATATTAACGAGTTATTATTAACAAGTTTTTTAAAAAGGAGAATTTGCTTTAAAGCATGGGAGTTAAAAATATACTTTTTGTTATTCTTACTATGCTTAAAGAAGATTTTATTTGATGATTTCTTAATCTTTGTAAATAATGATGCTAATATTGACTTAAAAATTGGGTGAAAAGTGCTGTAGCTCCGCCCCTGAATCACACAGTTTTCTTTCTAAATGGTAAATTCACAGTCACAGACCCATTCACACATTCACACACACATTCACACACACACATTCACACACACACTTTCACACACACACATTCACACACTGGTGGTGGCTCTGCTGCCAAACACTGGCACCAACCTCCCACCAGAGGCAATTCGTGTTCAGTGTCTTACCCAAAGACACTTTGACACATGGCGGGAGTTGAACCTTCTCGCTTCGATCTGGAGTCGACGCCCTACCACTGCACCACAGCCGCCCTTTCTACAGCAAACGAACCATGACAACAGTGACTTTCAGCTAAATTACTTTTTTGTAGTCTTGTAGTAAACACGACATGAGTTTTTAAAAGAAATCTGAATTAATTTTAACGTATTAATTTTACTTTTATCCAGAAATTACTGTTTTTTTCTTCAATTTTAGGCAAATCCCTTGAGACAAACTAAATCATATAGATAAGTCTACGATGTATCTCAATACCTCAAATGTTTTGTGTCTTTGAATTAAAAAGGAAGAAAACTGAACTAAAGTTAGGATTAAATCATAGACTGGATTATCATTTGACTATACCGTCTATGGTCTCAGTACAAAAGCAGCAATACTGTGATGTGGTGTCATAAAAACATGAAGTGCTGTTGACAGACCTGTGTCCTTGTTTGAATGATCTCACAGCTGAAGTGTTGATGTTTCTTGTAGTTCGTAGAGGAGACGAGCCCTTTGTGGTGGATGACATTGCTTATGTCAGTGAATCTGACAGGAACGCTGACCAGTGCACGTCCAGCAGCTGCTTATGGCCCAAATCTGCTGATGGAAGGGTGTACATACCCTATGTGATCGCTAACCATTACAGTAAGTACCAGGAAAATATGTCTGATCGTTAAAAGTGGATATTTTCAGACAAAATTGTAAAATAAAGCAAAATAAAACTGCAAAATGTTCTGCTGCACATGATAAATGTTCTCATTTAGATATAATCTAAACTTGTTTGAATTTGAGTGAACAAAATATCTGTGGAAGTTTCACTTGCAGGAGATGAACTTTCTGTCTGTTCCTGCAGCTTCTAGTGAGCTCCAAGTCATTGAGCGCGGCCTGCAGTCGTTCTCTGAGGTTTCCTGCATCCGATTTGTCCCTTATTCTGGCCAGAGAGACTACATTCACATCCAGTCACAAAGCGGGTGAGTTCTTTTGTACAAATATATCGTTTTTATATCATTTTTGTCGTTCATTAGAAAACCAAAACATGTGTCTCAAATAGAGTCTTAGACACCGGTTGACATATTACAAGCCTTTATTTCTTGTATTGATGATTCTGATCTTATGATGAAAAAGAGGCTGCAGGATGGTGTTGTGGTCGGCGCTCTCTCCTCATATTGAGAAGACGCTGGTTTGAATCCCAACTGGGACTCTTCTCTGCAGAGTTTGCACAATGTTCTGGGTTTTCTCTTGGAACTCTGGCTTCACAGCTGCTACCTCATTGGTTGATTCATGTCTCTAAATTGCCCCAACTTGTGTGGCCCTACAACAGACTGTCAAACTATTCATGATGTATCCATTGACTGTAGAATCACTGGACATATCAAGGTGTTGACACCACCCATAGAAAATGCCTTACTCCCGGCCTTCGTGAAGTCAGGCCAAAGCCCGTCACCATGGCTTCCTGTTGGAGCCAGACGACGGTGATTAGTCCGAGTCGGTCTGAGTCACAAATTTAGAACACCTACTGTCATGAGTGAGCTTGTTCAAAGTCTACATTCCTTCCACTGAAAGCGGCTGAGAGAATCTGTCAATCAAACGTTGGAGGCGGGGCCAGGGGGGCACCACATGCTTCCACTGAGGCATCTGATTGGTCAGTTTATTACGTAGATAACTTGGGATAAGGAAAAAAATATCTTAAAAAAAATTAGGATTAGAAAGAAACGGGAATAGTTATTTTGATAAACAGAATAACTGAGAAATAACTGTAACTCTCAACAGAAGTCTATGGGTTTTTGGACTTCTTAACCAGTGGGTACTAATACAGGCTTCCTTTGTGGAAGAGTTTTCACAAAACTTTCTAAAAGAAATGCAATCTCACAATTTTACACCAAAGAGGAATTGACCAATTTGAAATCAAGTTTTATTAAATACCCAATCATTCCAAAGTCAAGAGAAGTTCATTTTAGAATTATAAATGGTGTATACCCCTGCAAAGAACTTCTAAGATTACGGTTCACTTTTCAAGAAAAATCAAGTGGTTTTTGTGAAGAAAACATAGAGACAGTAGATCGTTTATTTTTTGACTGTATATATGAAACAGCTTTTGGGAAAATTTTATTTCTGGTGTCTTCAAAATTTGCGGTTTCAGTAAATTGGAGGAAAAAAAGCATATACTTTTTGGTCTACTTGATTTAGTTTTTAATATTTTGATAATTTTAAGAAAGGTCCATATTAATATAAAAACAAATACTCAAAAACCAGACCATTCTTTGTTACATTTCACAAAGAGAGTTGTTTATATTTTGATTCTCTGAAATCCATGAAAAATAAAAAAGCTGGAAACATTCTCACCGTTGCTTTTGACAATCGATTATGATATATACCCCCCCACACACACATATATATATATATATATATATAAATATATAATGTTGTAATTTGTTGTATCAGGCTTGCAATTGTTAAAGTTTGAAGGAAAAAAAAAACGTCCTTTTTGGAACACAAGAGGGGAGGGGTTTAGCAGTCCAGTGATATACTACACAGTAGCTGGGATAGGCTCCAGCTGTGAGGTTGGTTATCTATAAGTAAAATATTTGGTAAAATCCTTAATATTCTTTGTTTTCTGATCAGTATTTGCTTCCTTCCTCTTTGATGTACTTGTTTGCTCACAGCTGTTACTCCTACGTCGGCCGCATCGGCTATGGTCAGGAGCTGTCGTTGAGCCGTCAGGGCTGCATCTACCACAACACAGTTCAGCATGAACTGCTCCACGCCCTCGGCTTCCACCACGAGCAATGTCGCTCTGACAGGGACCAATACATCCGGGTCCTGTGGGAGAACATCCAGTCCGGTTAGAGCCAGAGCCACCGCATCCCTTTCATTTTACTCATATCCCTCAAATAAATACAGTATGGTACACACTTACAGACACAAATAAGCTCAATAGTTTGAGTTTAAGGCTTGATTAAAGCCAGATGTTCACATTAAGTTCTTTTCAACCATATTTATTTCAAAGCTTGTTTGTCATCTGATCATCCTGAAGTAGTTTTTAGCCATAAACTGACATCTTTGTTCATGACTGATTAACACTAATAGTGAACCAATACTATAACATCAGATGTGAGGGAATTGCTTTCTGTGTCAATCAACCTGACGACTCCCACTGGAGACACCAAACACTCGACTTAAAATGAAGTTCCATTTTCCCAGCATGTTGAACTGCAGAGCAACAGCTGGAACCACATAGGAAGCCTGCTACAAGTGTCAAAATAAACGTATACTACAGTTTTGAAAATTATTTAGGGCCGTGAATGTTGACGCGTTAACGTGCGTGATTAATAAAACATAATTCATTCGTTAAGATTGATTAATCGCGCTCAGGCGACTTCTCCCAAAAGAGTTGTTTCATTATTTTTCATAAGCATAATAAAGAAAGTTTATGAGAAAAATAAGGAAAACGCTGAAAAAAAGAAAAACAGAATTCCAGGAAAAATGTAAAATAGACAGAAAGCTCTTAAGAGATAAACTGTTATTTTTGGGCCGCCTGGTGTGACTTTAACCTGGATTTTTTTTTAGTTTTTTCATTCAAAAACATGTTAATTAGATTATAGATACATTTTATTCTTGTTGTTTTTATAAAAATACAACTAAAACTTTCATTTTATGTTGTAAAAACAGTTTGTTAAACATTCTTGGAGTTTCCACTGCAAAATGAATCATTTTTTTCAGATAGAATTTTCTGTTTTTGCATAATTTTATGTCTATTGTGTGAATTTAATATGAAAAAATGTCTAAATAAAGGTAGTGTCCCATAGTAGAGGTTGTGCTGATTAAAATGATACTAAATAAGCAATCAGACAGTCTTTCAAACTGAAAACACAGAAAGTTCAAAATTAGACAAAAACTGAGTTTTTGACCCTTGGTTCCAAAGGATTAAAAATAAATGTTGTAAACGTACAATTTTGCTTGTGATTTCAAATTATGTTTATTTGCAGATAATAAGTGGCTGGCAAATACTGTAACAATTTTTTTTTTTTTCAAATTTGCAATCAATTGGTTAATTTTTTTATAATCGATTCCCAGCCCTGAAATAATGTTTTTCATTATTCCAGACAGCCAACGGTTTAATAAATCATCTTTGTAAGATTGTGGGCGATTACTTTCTCATTTGGCCAGATGTCCCCCAGGTGTGGGCCTCCGTTGTAAAACTATCCGTATAACACCTAGACCCAATACTACCTAGCTTCCAAGAAGAAAACTGATTACGTTGAGACAACAAACCCTCAGTTTGGCCAGGATCCTGGTTGTTAAAGCTATGGGTCATCAAAGCCTTTTGTGCAGCTCTAACCCAACTTTATGGAAAATCTGAAGGTTTCATTAAATTAAACTGACAGAGAATAAGACAAAAGCATCAATCAGCCATGACAGTGCTGACTGATTATTTCTGAACCAACCATGGTGACCACGTCTCATTTCTGAGTTGAGCTGCCTATAGGTCGCCTCTGCCCAGGGCTGGCACTGCCAATTAATGAAAACAGGTCAGCCTAGTGTCTGTTGGTTCTTCCTTTCTTGTTGTTTTGGATCCCATGCTGACATGACAGGAGATCTTGCCAATGAGGAAACTCTCTGGCAATGATAATACAACATGGGGATGGAAAATCGTCTGGGATAATGCATAAAAAACTCCAGCACCATGGACGAGAAAACATTCATTCTTTAAGTGGGGAAATCTCCTACACTTTTAACACAAACGTCATTTACAAACATGGGAATGGAATTAGGGAAACACAAGGACACAAACCGCCGGTCTGAGTGTAACTCTTCACTGGGATTTGATGCTTTTGAACAGACAGGAGTGAAAGTGTTTGCTGCTGGAACACTCCATGAAACATTTTCAGTGTAAACTCTGCATATAAAGCAGTTTTTTCGCTTTATCTGAGACATATTTTGAATTTTCTCCACCAGGTTTGGAGTACGCCTTTGATAAACTCAACACTGTGAACCTGGACACCTCTTACGACTACAACTCTGTCATGCAGTACCACAGGTCTGGACCGTCATTTTATCGTCATCTGTTCAGCAGACTAAACTTTGTTTTTACTGTTTCCCTACTTGCAAAGTTTTATTAGGATTTTCCAACTTGTGAGTGTTTTTCCAACAATTCAACAAATCTTCTTGGTTCCAGATATGCCTTCTCTGCAAACAACAAGCCCACCATGGAGCCCTATCCTGATCCTAACGTTCCTTTTGGCACAGCTACCCAGATGAGCAACAACGACATCACCAGACTGAACCGGCTGTACAAATGTTGAACTGTAAGAACAAAGTCCCTGGTCCTCAAAGTACTGTGGAACGGTTTTCAGATAAAAGTAAATCAATGAAAGAGAAAAAGTTGATGGTTGTAGAGCTCAGACTTTAATATAACCGTATCATGACTAAATGAACCTGATATAAAGCCCTGATTGGGATTTTCCCAATCAATTTTTCTGTATTTTTTGGAGTATAAGTCACATTTTTTTCAGTTTGGCCAGGAGTGAGACTTATACTAAAGAGCAACTTATATCTGAAATACAACATTGTTGATTTAAAGATGTGATGTTGATTTACATTTGAACAAAGCGTAAAATAGAATTTGAGAAAGCTGAATACACTAAAAGCCAGAGAAGCAGTCTTCTTGGGAAATAACATGAATCCAAAGAAAGGATCTGTTCAGATTCAGATACAAATAACTTGGAGATTGTCAGATTTGAATCATGTATTGAATGTTCTTTGGTATGTCTTTACAAACTGTACCTCAAAAACTTGAAACAGTCATTTTTGCCTTCCATGAACGTTTCAGATTGTTTTTACATAGATTTGATAAAATATGTCTTAGGTTTGTTGCCTTCTCATAAATCGATCTTTAGCCGGTAAAGTTCTGTTATACTTAAAGAATTCTCAGCTCAATGTCTCTCCTTCCACCAACAGGTGATGACTCCAGGCGTTCTTTGTCAAGCTCTATTGGACATTTTTGATTCAGCGTCATCACTCTAACAATAAAGCAATGAACTTTTGAGCCAAAATTCTTTTATTGTTGTTTTTTTTTCCCTGTTGACTCTGGTCAGATTTTGTGTGTAGCTACACGTTTCCACCTAAGATGGAGCTGAATGTCAGTTTTGCTGAATGTTTTTTTCAGTAAAATGAAGGGGCGTGAACCTCCATTTTCTTCTCTCAAAGTGACTATTTTTAAAGATGTAATACAGTGTTTAAGGGCATGTTCCCATCTACCATCTTCACTAGGGGCGTGTATTTGGAAGAGTCTTCTTCTTCTTCTCTCACGATATGATATGTATCGCGATATTTCCCAAGACTGTAGACTTTTTTAAAGAGTATGACTTAGAAAAAATCTCTACCTGAATATTGATACGTCTTTCACTGTAGTAAAATGGTAACATTAATTTTATTTCATGATCACAACATTAAGCACTGCAACTGTATCTCATATGCAATTTATTTTACCCACAAATTCATGGTGTTTTTCTTTTGGTAAATTAAGAAATATTTGTCAACATTGTCCGATTTCCACAACAAAATATTTTTCAGTATAAGAAAAAAAAAAAAAAATAGAAAGAATGTGCCTTAACCAATAAGGTTCTAAAAACTGTGAGACTGACTAAACGTTTAACACAAGCTGGTTCTCTTGTTGTTTTGGTCTGTGTGCTGTGCTGCCTGCTGGCGGTAGGGGGTTTAGCCGGAAAACAAAAGTAAGACACTGAACTGTTTGCTCATTTACAATTTATTAAATATCGTCCTGTCACCATTTTAAATAAATTCCAGTATCGCCAAACAAAATATCACAATATATTCCTGAACTCATTTTCCCAACACCCCTAAAATCTCAGTAACTTTAACATAAAAGTTAGTTTTTGAAGTCTCTCAGTCTCTTTGAGGATGTGTGTTAGTCCCTCTGTCTTTCAGTGCAGCTTGTGTCAAATCCAAAGACTCAAGAAAAGGACGAACGTTAAATACATTATATAGAAAGTGAGAAGATTTAACAAAAAATATTCTGAATACAATAATAATAATAAAGCATTACTAACAAACAGCATGCACTCTATGGCTCAATCCAGTTTGCATGTGACAGCACAATTTCTCGTGAGGCAGAGCATCACTTCACGGCCTGGAATGAACAGGAAATCTGTAAAATACAGCTGAGACAGGCAGTAAATCTGCATCAATATAGAGGGCGCTGCTGAGCTCATGTTTCTTCTTCTGGGGTTGTTAATAGAGTTCAAAAGAAGTTTGTTATTTCATGTTTTGTTCTAGTTGACAGTAAAAAGTGGATCATTACAAGTAAAAGTTGGACTTTCAATCAAAACGTGAAGGAACAAATAATGGATGACCAATACTGCACTCTTTACCTTCATGCTTTGATTTTTTTCCCCCACACAAACATCAGATATCATTATTAGATGTTTGCCAAAGCAAAGTCAGGTGTGTTAAAAAAAAGAAAAAAAAAGGCAAACATGCTGGTAAGAGGGTACCTGAGAGTCTCACCAGGATTGAGGAACACGGACTCATTTACTTGTGATCCAAGTTTCTTTATTTAATTAAAGACTGAGTTTAATCAAAACTGTGTTTTGAACATGTTTTTGTGGCATTTTCTCATAATGGAGGACATATAATACAAAAATTATGCATAAAATTGCAGGTAAAGCATACTTGAGGTAAAGTACGGCATTTTTTCTGAAATGTTTAAACCAGGGGTGTCAAACTCAATCGCACAAGGGGCCAAAATCCAAACCACAACTTAGGTCGCGGGCTGAACTGCATAAACATTTATTGAACACTCTTAAAAAAAACTAAAACAAAAAAAAAACAAAAAAACCCTAAATTAGCCCAAAAAAAGCTAGCATGTAGCTGAAATATTAACTAAACTCCAAAGTAACCTAAAAAATCTTAGTAAATCCCTAAATAGTCCAAAAAGCTAGCAAAATGCCAATTTTTAAAACTTTAAAACTCCAACTTTTTTACATAATTACGAATAATAAAAAGGCAGGAATATTATTCCAGAATGAATCAACTCAAACCTTAAATAATTTTTAATATTTGATTCTCCATAAAAATATATTTTACAAGTTAGAAATAAGTCAAAGATAACATCGGGTCATTAATAACAGTAGAATAAAATGATCTGGAGGGCCGGATAGAATTACCCAGAGGGCCGGATCCGGCCCCCGGGCCTTTGACTCTGGCGTGTGGTTTAAACTGTTACTGATGCTCCTGCATCTTGGTCCATCTGCACAATGAAACCCAAAAATACCAGAGCATGACTTCAGGCACCTGCTCCCTCCATTCCTCAGTCATGCACTTGTGGTCAGACAGACAGAAAGTGAGAACAAACCTCAGAAAGAGAGGAAGAGCAGAGCCAAAATAGAAAAGCAAAGGAGATCAGGCTTCAAATCAGCTGGGAGGATGACTAAACAGAGACCCGGTTCAGCTCGGCCGCCCTGAGGGGATATCAGACTGGGATGTGTCCCAGATACTGACCTTCCTCCTCTTTTTTCCCTTCGTTTCCTCTCTCTCCATCAGCAGAGTAACTATCTATACCCCCCTTGTTGCGCTATAGGAAGCGGTGGCTGGGATACAGGATCTGGGGTTCACTGCCACATTTTTTCTGCTGTATTTCCTGTCTGCGCTCCAGCTGAGCTGAGTGCCAGAGCTCCAGCACACAGGCCCGAGTGTCAGTTGCCCGGCTACCCTCTCAGTCTCCTGCAGAAAGGAAGCCAGTGTGTCGCTGCGCTCTCCGACAATGATCGGCTTCATGAGGGCCTGGTTGTCCTCCAAGACTCCGGCCGCCACTGCTTCCTGACAGTCGCATCAACCTGTCTGGCTTTGCTCCTCCCACATCTGACTTATTCCTGCATCTTCACATCACTCTTCAGCTCTTCAGAAAGACATGTCCATTTTACATTTGTTCCTACTCTGCATGATTCAAACATTAAATGACTACTTAGATCAAAATGTTTCTCACCTCTTTGAAAAGTGACTGGACTCTCAACGACAAACTACTTTTAAAGATATAAAATTAAAACTCCAATATTCTTAATTTTGCAAAAGCCGCACGTTTTATTGCATCTAAGTTTTTAAATGTTGTGGATTCACAAAAAACAACCTTTCTGTCACTGTAATTGCTCTTTTTAAAGATTAATTATTGGATAAATGTTTGTTTTGTAGATATTTCCATGAATTTCACCACAATGATGGAGGTATGTTAGAATGTAAAACATGGGAGCATTTTTAAAGAATCAACGTTCCATTTGTTTCCTCCTACCGTGTTGAACTGTGTCTGATTTTCTTTGTGAGAAATGTAAAAAAAATTGAGTGCACAAAATAAACAACAATTACGTCTGAGTTAGTGATTTAAAATCTGAAATCTATTTGTATTTTATTTCAAAGTGATGTCTGAATGTATGTCTGAATTTAATTTTACTCTATTTTATTTGATGTAAAATTATTCTATTCTATTTTTATTTCATTTAACACTTTTCTATTCTTATTTTATTTAACTCTATTCTATTCTTTTCTATTTATTCTATTCTATTTTATTTCATTTATTCTATTTCATTTCATTTAACAGTATTTTATTCTATTTTTATTTGATTTAACACCATTCTGTTATTATTTTATTTGACTTTATTCTACTCAGTTTCATTTATTTTAATCTATTTCATTTCATACAAAAGTATTCTATTCTATTTTCATTTCATTTACTTGTATTGTATTGTATTGTATTGTACTCTATTGCATTCTAAAGTCAAACTTTATTGTTCCAGTCATTGACTGTAGTGAAGTTGCTTTTGTGAGCAGTCTCCATTTCTCTAAGGTGATCTCGTGGGGGGTCCCTCGCGGGCCCCCGTGGCTCCTCGGACAGGCAGATGCTCCCGTCAATCATCCGGGGGGAGGAGGGAGCTGAGGCACATCCCCTGCGCGTGCGTGGGCTCCGGTTCCCACATCTGGATGTTCCTCCGGGTCACGCCCACAGCGCCTCCCCCCTCCCTCCCTCCCTCCCCCAGCTGCGGGTCCCTCCCGGAGATCTGCTCCCATCAGGCCGCTCGTCGCGTCTTTCTCTCGGGCGGCCGTGCTCGCAGCCGTCCATGAGTGTCGAATGCGCCGCGGGTCCAGCAGCGCGCTTCAGCACGAAGATGGCGTCGGAGGGAGTCGGCGGAGAGCAGCCTCCCCCGGTCCAGACACTGGCAGCCGCCGTGCCGGGGAGCCTGGACGCGGTAAGACACGACCCGAGCCGCGGGGAGCTTAGCTTCGGAGTGGCGGGGAACGGAGGAGCGTTTTCCGCGGACTGGATCAGAGGTTCTGCTCCCGAACGGGCCGGGATGGGTTGATGCCGCCGCCGTGGAGTTCCTCCGTCATTCGCCTGTTTTCGCTCTCAGAGCAGCAGCAGGAGGAGGAACGCGGAGCGGGAGGATGAGGAGTTAGTTTCAGGAGGTTAAATATAAACACGTTTAAAGGGAGAAGCGGCTCATCCAGGACCCGCTCCGAGGCTCCACTGAGGGATTCGGTCTTCTGGATGTGACCTCGGGGGGTGACGGACGGACGGACGGCCGTTGTGGTTGAGCTTCATTGTTTGTGAGGATTTCTCTGATGGGGTTTGGTGTCCACGGCTGAGGCTTCACGCCTTTGTGCTAAAACTGAACAAACTGTTGCCTCGGTCACTGAGGAGTCCTGCAGCCGTCTCCTCTGCTTTCATTCCACCAACCAGAACCAATGAGTCATGTCCATCCACAAACATCCACCAGTACTCATGATGTCAACAGAAACGGTGTTTTTCAGCGATTGAAGCCAAATAGACATTTATACCCATAATAACAGACGTAAATAGAATATATTCCAATTGATAATTGTTGTATTTATTGCTAAACATTGTTGAGAATTGCGTTTACTTGCATATTTTAACCCTTCTGCTCTCTTTGGGGTCCAGATGACCCCAACCACATATTGATGTGTGATTCCTTCCATGACAAATGTGGACAAAGGTGGTCAGGATTTTATGTCTGTCATGGACATTAGTGAAACACAAAAATCAATGATAAAAATAAGTTCAGCGCACTGTCTTGTGGGGACCAGATGTACTTTTAATGTAAACAAGCCAAGGAGAGTGGGAGGGTTAAATAAAAATGACTATTCACATAATTTTCAAAATACATCCAACCAGTGCTGAACTGTTCTGATATGTGCAACCAACAACAACATTTAGTCTTGGACACACTTAAAATACACATGGACAAAGCAGTAAATGTGCATCTTGGCTGCACATTTTACATGTGGCCAACAGTAAATACGTTCCAATAACATCAGAAAAACAATCCACTAATTTCCAGTTTTATTTGTTTTGTGAGTAAATACTTATCAGATATTTATTTACCTGTGCAGCAATTACAAAAGCATTGTTTTGATGGTAGTTTTACACTATTGTTAGTATCCTGATAGTTCTTGGAATGTGTAATAGCTCCTCTGAACTCTGGTTTACACCTGTTAGCTGTAACGTGTTCCCTTGCTTCTAAACACTAGCTGTGGTTGAGCTAACATAGGACATAACAGACCAAAGAGCAGAAATCAACCAAAAGAAGTCTATAAAGTCTTTAGTTACATGCACCTACTGGATGATCTACAAGTTTGTGGGTAGTCCGGACCGTGGAGGGTTATTGAAAGGAGCGGCTTCACCGTAATCCTTGTGCTATCTTTTGGGTCCAGATGACCCGAGCCTTACATTGACCTGTGATCCCTCCCATGACAAATGTGGATGAAGGTGGACAGGATATCATGTCTGCCACAGACACCAGTGGAAAAAAAAAAAAAAAAGTTTAGCGCGGTGTCTTGTGGGGTCCAGATGACCCCATTCCCAATGTCACCATAATAGAATGCAGAAAGAGACAACCATTCATGAATTTAAAGGCAAAAATATGACTGTGATTGGCTGAGAAGACAGCTATTAACTAAAAGTGAAGGCCTAATTGATGATGCGCTTAGAGTGACACAACTACTTAGAAGTGAGGTAGATCTTTCTTATTGAAATTGCACCATAGTTTCACCAATATGTGGGTACTCCAAGTACTCTACCAGATCACATTTACACAGCAAAGACCTGAAGGCTCACCGAGAGTCTGGACCATGGCTGCAACATAATAGTTTCCTTTTGCTCTTAGTGTGCCAAAGGCCAAAATATTGAGTCATGGTGTTAAAAGAGTGTAGCTTTACTCAAGATTCCCCTCCATAACCCTATCCCCTGGGGTTACACCACTGACATATATAGAGATACCTGTGACACCAATAATATAAAATGCCTTACCCTCAGTTCCAATGAAATTAAGTTGATTCAGTTCAATAGGGTTCAGTGAACTTCAGAGAGAGAGACTTAGGTTAAATTGTCTGTCCAGCCTCCATCCATCAGTCCGTCCATCTACCTACTGAATTCCTTACAGGGTAAAAGGGTTGGGTATAGCTTGGAGCCAACCCGGCTACTGTTGGATGAAGGCGAGTACACCCTGAACCAGTCACAAGTAATTTGCAAGGCTCAGGTAAAACCATAGTCTGTTCATTTTAATCCATGATAGCATTCAGCAGCTTAACAGGTAGTAACTACAGTTCCAACACATTCTCACTCCCAATACATGTTGACGTTTTGGGTTTCCCCAACTCGTCGTTTTTTGACGTACTGGCTGTTCCCCAACTTGACACCAAACCAGATGTGGTACCAGACTCGAACCGGTACAATACACAGTATCGGGAACGAACCGGACGCGTACAGGACGCCAACCAGTATTTGGTTAATGTTAGGGTACCGTTACTGGACACGTCCTGGGGACCAGTGCGTAACCGGTACTGCATCCAGTACCGCGTCCTAAAGGTTGCGGACCCTTGATTTTACAAACAGCCAGCACGTCAAAAATCGATGAGTTGGGGACACCTAAAACGTCAAGAAAGTGACGTGAAGGGGCTGCTACCCTAACCCTAACCTGACACCGGACCAGATGTGGAACCAGACTCGAACTGGTACAAGACGCAGTATCAGGCACGAATTGGACGCGATACAGGACGCGAACCAGTACTACATTAGGGTACCGGTACTAGGCTAGGGTACCGGTACTGGACGCATCCTGAGGACCAGTGTGCATTCGGTATCACATCCAGTACCGGATCCTTAGCGTTGCGGACCCTTGATTTTAAAAACAGCCAGCACGTCAAAAATTGACGAGTTGGGGACACCTAAAATGTAAAAAAGTGATGTGGAAGGGGCCGGTACCCTAACCTGACACCGGACCAGATGTGGTACTGGACCCAAACTGGTACTGGGCGCAAACCGGATACAATACCGGATGCAAACTGGTACCAGGTTAAAGTTAGTGTACTGGATGGATCCCAAGGACCAGTGCGCATCTGCATCCGTCCCGAAACCTGCGGATCCTTGATTTTACAAACAGCCAGCATGTCAAAAAATGAGGAGTTGGGGACACCTAAAACGTCAAAAAGTGACACTGAAGGGGCCTTAACCAAACGTCAACTTTGACGACTTGGGAGTGAGAATGTGTTGACAGTTCCCATCAGTTCATTTCAGCTTATGTTTTTATTCAAAATGCCAGCAGCCGGCTAACCTCCGGCCAGTGACGTGAGGTCCATACCCTTTAGAGAGGGCAGCAACAACCTCCCAGGTAGGTGGGCGGGAGCAGGGGGAGTTAAGTGATCTGAGGAGGAGGTGGAATGCATCCTGTGTGGGTGAACACAGGGCAGTAGGGGAGGGGGGGGCGCTCACCAGACACCCTTCTAAATTGGTCATAATTTCAGTGACTCAGCTGGCATTATTGGAGTACCATGTCAAACACCCACAGCACATTGCCGTCACCCTATTGAGCTTCCAGAACTGCTTTAGAGTTTATTTACATCCAGCACTTTAGGTGAACAGGTGCTCCGAACACTTTTCCAGCTCACACGTGGCCCTGCCAGCATAGTCTTTCTTCTTCGGGTTCCAGCCAACATCAGTCTTCCGCCTCGCGGACTCCCACCCCACCACCACTAAGCCTTTCATGGTTAAATAAAGCTCTGTGCTCTTTGCTCACCCCTGTCAGACTGGCTGTTGTTGGCCAAGAGTGGGAGAAGTTTCTCAAGTAAGTAACCCAGGGTATCCACAGTCCACTGTGAGGTCAAAGGTCAGTGAAAGCCAGTCCGTCAGTTTGCTTCCATTCTGTGGTCTCAAAACTGAAGACGGCACACTTTGGGCTGATTCACGTCACTTTACGTAAGTGTTGTGAAAATCTAAGACTAAGTTAACCCTTTAACATCGGAGCTTCAGTGTGTATATTCTTTGATTTACTGTAATTTTTAAATTGTTAACACAATCAGTGTAATTCCAGCAGATTCTGATGGAGAACAGTGGCTCCATCAAGAGTTAAAAAAACAAAGATCAACTTTAGTACCAGGTACACATTAAAGCTCCTCCGATGGGTTTAGGTCTACCACCTATAACTCTTCGAAAATCACTAGGAAGCTGCTTGGGGAAAAAATGTTTGTTTTAGAAGTTTTTACGCTAGCTTGGCAAAATCCCAAAAGTGGTGTTCTGACATCTTTCGCACACCTTATACTGGAATATTGTGAAAATGTAATACAGGAATCGTTGCTTCAAACTGGACAAAAAAATATGACATACAATATGAGTATATTGGGAATGTGGGTGTGGTTATCAAACAAGGACTGTTGCCAAGGAAATTCAAAAGTTTGCTTTTGCCGATTCTGCTAAAAATGACATAGAGGTGTTCGTCAACCCCAGATGACCAAAACATAAAATGGTTGCTATGGAGATAAAACCAACATAAAAGCCGCCATTTTGAAAAACGTGTTTTTTTTCATAAACTTGTCATGACTAGGGTGATGGGGCAGAGGGGGAGGGGCGTGAGCAGCCTGTGAGGGCGTGTCAGGAGGGGGGCTGAGAGGGCGGGGCCAGCTTTAATCTATATTAGTATAATTAATATAAAAATATTTGGATTGTATTTGATGCCTTTATTCACCACAACTTTACTCTGAGTCATTGTTTTCTAATGTAATATTTTCACAATATTTTATTCATTAACCCTTTAACACCAAAGCTCTAGAGTTTATTTTATTTGATGTACTGTAACTTTTCAACCATTAACACAATCAACATAACTCCTGTAGATTCTGAAGGAGAAAAATTGCTTGTGCAGCTTTGGTCCTTCAGAATCTACTGGAATTAGATTGATTGTGTCAACGGTTGAGAAGTTACGGTATGTCAAAGATTTTGTGTTTAAGCCTCATCAGTGACACCTCAGGTGTTAAAGGGTTAACGCTCCTTTTACAGAAACCAGACTTTTAAGTGGACCCACAAACCATGGCATTGTCTTAGAAGAAGAATAAAGCAGCCTATGATTTATTTCTGATTCATTGCATAAGGATCACATGAGCCCTCACACTTTAAATAAAAATTTTGGTTATCATGAAGCTACTATACTTTCCTGCACACGGCTGAACATGGATCAAAATGATGCCACCTGTTACGCCCCCTGTGTGGAAAGTGAGTGGGTAACGTTAAGAAGAAGAACGGGATTGAAATGCAGCTCTGTAGTTTATTTCATGAGCAATGCTAATGGTAGAGCAACAGCGTTATTAGCGGCATTTCCAAAATTCACCATAATTAAATGTACAACTCAATAATCTCAAAAACAGCCAGTTATCTTTATTTGGTTGTGGTTTTTCAAGACAGATAAATAAAGTAACATTGAGGATGCTGATCATCCAGCTGAAGGTCAGTGTAAAAATACACTGTTTCCTTCTTTTATTTTACTCAAGATATTTGATGTATGTCATCATCTTCTGTCAGCAGCATCAAAACCAAAAAAAAAAAAAATGGGCCAGTTTACTGTTTCCATAGCAACATCCTAGCAATGCCCACATATTCTCCTGCGTGTTGATCAGGATATGTTGAGGGATTTCACAGTTTAAAGTCACCCTATGACCATTTTTTTTATTTAAAAATATTCCCAGAAAGTGTTTTAATTATGAACTTTTAAACCAAAATCCTACAACCTAAATATCCTAAAAAAAAACATTTTTTTATGTGGATCTGAAGCCTCTGTTTCCAAAATCTCCTCTGAGGGGGCGTGGCTTTTGGAGCTGAGCTGAGTAGCTCCGCCCCTGACCTCCAACAGCGTTGTCCTGTGTACCTATAACTGGTGGCCCTACTTGCATGATTTATTAGTGAAACTTTTGATTGGTGTACTTCCTTGGTGATGTATGGTACTATGGCATCTAATCAGTCAATTGATGCTGGATATCTTGCTAAATAGTTAACCGTATTTCTCAAATCGTAAAGCATACTGTAAAACCTTTAATTTTCTCAAACATCAATAGTATACAATATTTGGTCGTGTTTACTGACTGGAAACCGGTGTTCTGTGGAGCACGGTTCTCAAAAATCTGTCTAAGTGTTTTAGCACCACTTTGGTAAATTACGAAGCGCATGATAGATTGTCGGAGTGTGAGGGGTACCATTCTCCACAGCCTCATGGAGTGATAAGTTTCTGATTTTTTGTTTTGTTTAATTCGCTTTATAATCTGGTGCGCCTTCTTGTACATGGAAACCTGTTTCTTTACTGTGCATATGACAATAAACCCTTTGAATCTTGTCCTAAACATACAGTAATTTGTGTTTATATTTCTGACTCAGAAGTGAGTGCCTTTAGAATAATTAGTGAGTTTCCAGACAAAGACTTAGCGTTTTTCTAACTTGGCTTTTTCTCTAAATAATTTCATTAGACTGGGTTGATCGTCATTATAATCGATGCCTCAACAAGTAGCTGCGGCTTTTCCAAAAATGTATTTAATTCTTTGCCTCTTGGAGTACATATGAAAAAATACGAGTGAAAGCTGATTTTATTCCCTTGTTTTTTAGCCCTGCACAGTTGCTAAGACCACTTATGTAGCTGAAGAGTTTCAGTCTGGTCTTCCGGTTTACTCTGCTTTTGTTAGAAATGTAAACTTTTAGGCTGCTGTTTCGCACACACTATTGTTTGACAATGTCTGTACGTCTAACTGATGGTTTTTTTTCTTGTCTGTGTTGCAGAAATGTGAATTTAATATGGATAACCTGAGCAAGCCGGAGCTGCTCACCTTGCTAAGTATCATGGAAGGGGAGCTGGAGGCCCGGGACCTGGTCATAGAGGCTTTGAGAGTGAGTCCAAACAACACTGTCCATCCTTGTCTTTGTCTGTGCAATCTCATACTCAAAGCTTGAAGAGTTTTTGTTAAATAACGTTCATTCTAATCTTGAATTTGATGGGTTTATAAACTCTCAAGTGCAGCTGAACAAACAGATGAGTCAGGTTTCCCATCAGGTTTGTTTTAGTCAGTGTTGGAGGCAGTTGAATAAGAAATTGGCTAGACTTCCACTTAGTTGCAGAGTTGGTGCCGTTGTGTCGTACTAACCTGTTTCCTGTGAGCTTTGTTAAAAGGTGCAGTATAACTGTTACGGTTTGCAACGCTGTGTTTCTGCTCAGCCCCTGAACTGTTCTGTTAATGGTCATTTCATTGTTGCTGATAAGCATAAAAGCACGAGATGAACAGTGGCAGCAGTTGTAATGGACGACATATTGATCTGCGGTTACTGTCTTGCTTTTGTGCTGAAGGTTCCTGCAGGGACAGGAATGTTATTCTTGAACAAATGTCTCTCTTCACACTTTTTGTTAAGTTATCTGTATTTTGAAGTTGTTGTACAATAGTCCTTTAATGCACAATGTAGCAGAGATTGTTTTTTTTTTTGTTTTTTCATGGGAACAAGCAGTAAATCTCTCATCCGTTTGCCTGAGTTTTCCTCTCGTTGAAGCTAAAGTGGCAGGAATACTATCGATTTTGCTAAAATTAGACAAAATGTCTCGGTCAGCAACACAGCACTGACTTCAGACAGTAATTTGAATCTTTCTACTCCTCCTGTTCACTATAGCCGTCCCTTCTATCTGACTGGCTATGTGAATGGTTTAAAAGGAACAGTTTGACCTCCTTTCTCTGAATACTCGTTAAGTCACATTATTAGGGGTCATCTCACCTGTGGATAGATGTCCTGCCCAGTTTTCATGTGAGTAGGCTTCCTGTCTTTGCTGGTCTCAGTACTCTGCTAAAAGACAAAGAGCGTCTTTATTCTACTGCAGACAAGCCCATTGAAAGAAGGTGGAGACAAGGGACAGATGTACAGAAAGTACGGGAAAAGGGTGAAAGTAGCACTAAAATGACACAGTTCTACAAACCACTGAAGCGTCAGAGTAAGACGATTTGTCTGAAAGCCCTTTCAAGAAGCCGTTTGGTCTCGGAGGAGTTGTTATTGTGTCTGGTTCTTGAAACGACCTGTTTTACTGCGTTGTTTTGTTTGGTTCTGCCTCTAGAGAGAGTCTCAGAGGTGAATCGGAAGGGAACATTAAGATTAAGAGGTGTAACATCTGTAATAACAGAAGGTGGTGTGGTCATGCAAGCTACTTTGACGTCTGTGATAGTGGGGCAGATTGCTGAAACAATCTTTCACTTGGTGATACAAGCACCAATTTTGGCACAAATGTGCGACAGAACCTACTTTTTCCAAAAAGTACGTTATCCAACTTAAAAAATAAAATGGCGGCCAATTTTCAATTTTCTTTCATACCCATCTCCACAGTATTTGCTTCAAAATTTGTGTATAGTAATGCTATTCTGATGGTCTACTTATCAGAACATATGGTTTTGTTTACAGAGAATTGAATACAGCATTAAAACATTTACATAATTAAATGCTATGGTAGTATAATGAAAATTGTATGCCATGACATGTCATGACAAAAAAAAATCGACGCGTTGTCACACATTTACAAGATCACACACTCGTGACGTAGTATTGAATCTAGCTTTCCTGTGTGCATGCTGATCTCAAGGTGTTGTGGTAGCACTAGCATGGTCCCCAACATTCACCAGTGCAGCGGCCCGTTGTCAACTGCTGGCATGGCTGAGCAATGGGTGGGAGTGTTGACCAAGAACTCAAAGAGACTACAGAGAAAAAATATGGCCCCCGAAAATTAATAGCCGGAAGTCCCTCCCCTGGGCGGAGCCGGCCGCAACAAAAATATCGTTTTAAGCTTTTGAGCTTTTTCCTTTTTTTTCTTTCTTTTATCGACCCTTTTTGCTTTTTTTTTTTCCTCTGACACACTCTGTCACAGAGAAAAAAAACGGCATTTTAGCCGCTCTGATCAGCTGTTTCATGGAGAATAAACAGTTACAGTTTATTCTCATTCAAAGGCGTAAAAGCTGATAGTTCTGAAGAGGTTTTAAAATATCCTTTTGAAAGGGTTTTCTAAAGTTTCGGACATTTCCGCTTACGCAACCGGCTAAAGTTACGATTTCCGCTTCCAGCTACAGATTGATTCTGACGCAGTCTTGCTTGTGAGCAGAGGCCCCTAGAAAGAACTTCCAGATTTTACTTTTCTTTTGCCAGTCCACTCACACATTTATGGAAATACTGCAATTTTCAGCAAGGTAGAAGCTCCCATTTTGAAAACTGGTGGCTGTTTTGAAATTGAGGATATACCGCTGGGTGTGCTACATAAGAATACATTCATACTAACGTAGAAATAATTTTAAAAACTGTGTAGGTTAAACTTCTATGTCAAAAAGAACTTTTACCAGGATTGACAAGTCAGACATCTTGAAAAATGGCAGCCATCTTGGATTTTTTGCTGGATTATGTGGTTTTCTTCGACCATCATTGCTGCCAATTTTGGTGCTTGTATCACCAAGTGTAAGATTCTTATGAAAAATCTAGTTAATCTGCCCCACAATGAAACCTGTCCTTATCCTCTCTATGGTCTCTGTAGTTATTCAGACATTTATCTCAAATATAAGCTCTCATGCATCACCTTTGTTTCATTGCTATGACAGGAGTAATCTTTTTGAGGCTCACCTCTGACTTTTCACACAATTCGACCACATTGAGTTACACTCTTTTTGCTACAGTCCTGTAGGACTCGGCACACTAAGGCAGGATTTTTATGGCCTCAGAGGATTTGCATTAATTGGCAACCGTGGAGCGGAGCCTGAACAAAGACATTGTACCTTTAACCAACCACGCCATGACGTGGGCTTGACATGCAAGGGGAGACAGTTACAAACAAAGGCCAGGGCTTCTTCTTTAACCAATGGGGGCAGTGTGACTAAATGGATAAATCCCACTCCATCACTTTGCTTTTTTTCTTGAATGCACCCCCTTATTTGCCCCCAAACCCATATTTTATTTCTAACCCCAATCCCAATAGCCAAAAGATGAGTCGCCTGGACACCAGCTGCTGGGCTCAAGCTTTCTGTTTCTTTGATCAACCTAAAAAGTTAGCTAACCAGCATTAATATCACATCTTACCGGTTCGTTGGCAGTTCATTACATACTGCCAGAACCACCTTTCTACTCTCTAAGTACTTTCTTGGTGTGGGATTGCTTGCATTTGGCAGACCTGACACAATTTGTGTTTGAAGTCTGTTTGTTATCAAAAGGCTTTTAAATGAACGAGCACACAGCGGAAACTGGCTGATCTACTTTGTCAAGCTTTGTCCTGAAGGAAAAAAGGGGTAAAAGACATCACATGATTAACCATGACTGACCAACACAGGGCTCACAGTCTTCTGCGCCAAGAGCTCTTCGGAGAGCAGAATTTTTGACTCTGTTCTCAGACCAGGAAACATGAAGACACTCCGTTTTCAGTGAGATGGAGCCACTTTCATGGTTTTCATAAAAGGCAGATTTTGGCGGATTAGCTCAATGAGTCACAGTGGGTACATCCATGAATCACAGACCCCGATCATGCCTCGGGCTGATGGCCACGGGCTTTACTGCAGCTCACATGAAACAGTTCTATAAAAACACATTTAGAAGCATTCACAGAGATGACTTTAGAAGAACTTATTTTAGTTTGTGTCTTTTTGCAGAGAAATGACTTATTATGTAGTTATCCTCTCTATACTTCAATCAGTCTTTTTTTATTGAGGTTCTGTCCAGACAGAGCCCTCTAGAATGGACGCCTATAGTCAGATTCACTTGGTGGGATGGTTTTTCTGTGAAACAATCATCAGTTTTACTCTAGACAAACATTCCCACACATAAATATCCTGAAGTGAATTACAGAACACACAGCTAGAATTCAGTGTTTAATGTCCTACAGCTAAAAGATAAAAACGTAATACTTGTTTGTTCCAGACGTCTGAAATGTGTTTTTTCATATAATTAATTCATCCCTTTAGGAAGGCTTCATCAGAAATCTGGACCGTACCTTCTACCATTGATCTTCATGTTCTTCCCTCTGCTATAGTAATAGATTCATATAAAGCCACAGATTCATATGTTGTTACAGATTCATAGTGTTCATAGCGTCATTTTGTTTCCACCATTGACTGTATAAGAGAACTGGAGAGACTATGTGAAGTTACCCATTGAAAACTCCTCACTTGCGGCTCCAGCGAAATAAGACCAATTCAGTCGCCATTTTTTCACAATATGGATGCGGCCGTTTGGAGCCAGATAACAACAGTTAACAGTGATTAGTCCAGGTCGGTCTGAGTAAAGGTTTCTATGGCAACTATTTTCGCCAATCAGGAGTGAGCTTGTTTAAGCTCCTTCCCCCTCTTTCATTGTAAGCAGTCTCGGGAGAATCTGCTTCTAGTGAATTGTTTCAAACGTTTGACGTGAGGCCCAGTGGGACATTCTTTTACTGAGGCTTCTGATTAGTCAGTTTATAACTTGAATAACTTGCAATACAGAGGAAAAAAAGTTTATCAAGAACATTTTTAAAAAAGGTATCAGAGCAAGAATGGTTCTGACAATTATGACTGAATAATAGCTGTTTATGTCTCTATAGAAGTCAATGGGATTCTAATTTCTTGGAGCCAGTAGGTACTTCCTGTTTAAAATATCAGGAGAGAGAGCTGCACAATGTTAGAAAAACTTGCAACATGCGGTATTAGTGATCAATATTCCATGACAAAATGACTTGCGATACATGACCATTTAGCAAAACAACTAATACATCATTTCTATTTTACTGTTTTATTTAAACAAATTCAACAGAACTTAAATTATTCTCCAAATGACCTACGTCTACATAAGAGGGAAGTATCTAACATAAAAGAGGTCCATCCGATTGGTCAAATAAAAAGGGACTCTATTTAATTTGTTAAATATGTCAAGCTGCCATAAATTTTTTTTTTTTGCATGTGTTAATATTTATTGCAATTTAAGCTGTCTTTTTGGTACATGTATTGCACAAGCTGCTATTGTGATGTGCGATGTATCGTGCAGGTCTAGTTTAAATCGTTTTCACAAGTAGTAGTCTATTTGATATGTGAGGTCCATTTTGTCATGGCAACGGGTACCGTGCCTGCACCAACCTCACTTTGCAGCAGCTGGTTTTTAGAGACTAACCAGTGGAGGACAGTGGTAAATACACTAAACGTCATGTGAAGTGATCCAAAGCATCATTTCAGAGGGAAGGTTCACTTCTTACTGCTTGTTTTTGTCCAGATGATGAAGCTGAAGTTTACTAAAAGAAATAAAGTCCACAAGTAGTTTCCTAGATTGCTTTTAGGAAGAACTGATTATTAGATGTGAATCAACAACCAATTTTTTTCTATAATAAGCAATAAAAGTATTTATAAGCATGTGTGAGTTCTGTATTAAGAGATAAACTAAACAAGACAGACTGAACTGTCTAAAATCAAAGTCAACACTGGTGTTGATGGTAAAATTTGATAGAGATCTTTTCATGTCTATCGTAGACATTTGAAGTGCAGAGATCTTTTCTACTGACTTGATGTTGTGATCAACTGTGGAATAATGTCTGTCCAATTATGCTCCAAGTTTCTGTTGCTCTAGTTAACAACTGGTGTTTAGGCCAGCACAATAACATAAAACACGTGTCATAGTCAAGGCCCGGGGGCCGGATCCGGCCCTCCATTTTATTTTATGGTTATTAATGGCCCAAAGTTATCTCGCGCTTATTTCTAACATGTATAATATTGAACGTTATTTAAGGTTTAATTTGATTTATTCTGGAATGATATTACTGCCTGTTTTTATTTATAATAGTTATGCTAAAACTATTATAACTATTACGTTTTTAAAGTTTTAAAAATGTAGTTTTAGAGTGTTCAAAAAATGATTATCCTGTTCGGCCCGCGACCTAAGGTGTGTTTTGGATTTTGATCCCCCTGTGCAATTGAGTTTGACACTCCTGATGTAAAACATTCAGTCTATATGACTAGAAGTTCTTTTTAAGTCTATTTTCACTTTTTCATGGACAATCTGCAGCCAATCAGAATCAAGTATTCATCCTGACTGGTGCTGGGCGATACGGAAAAAAATTATGTCACAATATAAGTTAGTTTATATCACAATAACAATATATATCCTGATATACCAAAATACAGTACATTTTCAGTTAATCTCTGAAAAAAATGGACAAAAATGTCATTAATTACTTTTCTCTGACTTGACTTTTGCAACTAACTTGTAACTGAATTGTCACAAATAGAAACATATTTTTTAAACAACAGTTTCAAGTTCCTTAGTAGAAAAATATATTTTTACACTAAATAAAAACATAAAAACCTTAGAAACAATAGAAGAGAAAAGGCATGATATATACTAGTATCATCATATTGCTCAGTACTAATCCAGACCACAGCATAAGTCTAAATATTACACCATAGGACGTTGCAGAACCATTGGTGCCGTGGGTCTAGGAGATCCATGTACTTTTTCTAGACTGGGTAGTCATCTCTGCTTCTCTGCCCACCACCATCTGACCTCACGCAGCAAGCTTTATTGGGTCATGTGACTGGACATATGACTAGTAAATCCAATAGAGCTGCTGTCAGCGCCGGGTTCATACATGTTGACTGCAGACAGCACATGCCCCAACCATCGGACTTTCTCTAGTGTCTCGTTATCTCCTACCATCTAGCTATTTAAAGCATGCCCTGTTGCTGGGCTTTTCCAGCTTTCCCCCCTCCTCTTCACTCACTCTTTCATCAGTGTTTGTCTGTTTTACCTGTCTCTTCCCTTTGTTTTCTTAAATCGGTCTATCTTTGGGCTTTTTATTCCCTGCAGCAGCTCTTTTTTCCAGAAAGGCTTTGACAGGATTTCCACTCGGCCGAAATTGGCCTACTTTTACTGAATCCTTCATTTCAGTAAATAAATATTTCAAATGTAATGGGCTGAGATCCCAGTGTGCTCACTGTTATGTTAAACATTTACTATATCTTCATTTGAAGGAAGAAAGACTTTTATGGAACCTTGTTTACTTCAGTCTGACGTTTCTCAAATGTTGACCAATCATACTGAGACTTAATTCCATGTAGATATTATTGTTGGACTTCACTGTTGAGATCACTTGTGGACATTATAGAACATTTTGTAGATGTTGTCGTTTTTGTTTGGCATAACTATTCAGAGGTATGAGAACTGCTGTACTCTATTCTTGGAATTCTATTCAAACACCTCATTAAAACCCTTCATCCATCCAAACCAAACGTTTTAAATACAGCTGTAATGCATCAAGAGTCTACTCTGTTCTTTTTACTCTTCTGCTCACTCTCCAATCAGCATGTTGCTATGATCTGTCGGCTGCCTAGCAACCCCCCCCACCACTAGATCCCAGGCTTGTGATTTATCATCATCCACTTACATACCTCTCTGGAAAAAGGCTGAAAAGCCTCTCTTCTGGA
>NC_050517.1:6515396-6628685 GCF_002922805.2 Oryzias melastigma
TTGTGAAAGTGGTACTGTCCATTGGCTGAAGCAGTTCCTTGGGACAGCTTCTGTAGTGCTGTCAGTCAGTGCTGAGTATGGGGTTGGACCGGGGGCGGTGCCGTCTCAAAGTGAATGAGGATGCCAGAGTGTGTGTTTAATGTATTTGGACTTAAGGTTATATAAAAACTGCTCTGTATAAAATGTGTTCTCAGATAGTCAAAGAAAAACCTGAGACTGGAGTAGATGCCCCGTCAGAGCAGTTACATTATAGATTTCTGTGGAATAGAAAAACAACAACTTAACAACAACGAGAATAATTTTTGTCCTATTTCTTAAAGTTGCATTTTTCATTGGTTTGATACATTTAAAAGAAAGTTATTCCACTAAGTCCCAAACCACCGTTTGGCTCAAGCAACAGAAAACTCCAGGATCTGTGTGTTGCTAAATAACGCACTCTTTGACAAGCCTTAACTCTTTAACTGTTTATGTGATCACCGTGAATCATCTGATTCGGACATGGAGAAAAGCAGCTTTTCATATTAGCGTTGCATTCATATGCAATAAAGTAGGATAGCAAATACATTTTTAAATCTAAATAACCTTCTGATGATTATAAATGTCTCTCATTTCCCACAGAGCGTTCAAATTTGACAAATATAGTTATTTGATTCATATCGTGATATATATCGTTATCTCATGAGATGGAAAAAACTATATCGTGATATTAAAAATTCCCTACACCCCAGCCCTGTGCCACATTACTAACGTTAAGTGTTGCAAAATGACGTAAAGCCACTTTCACCGCTGGAGAATCAGCTGATTTACAGTAATTGTGTTGGGATTTCACTGCTTTTCTTCATAGCTGCGTAAACATTTGAAGAGTTACAGTAGTCGAAAAAAATTCAACTGGAACTAAAGCTCTGGATCTCTTTGGACCAAATAATTGGTCAACTTAAGAGATTGATGAAAAGTCGAAACATTGTTGTTATTGTTACTAGTAGTGGACTTTTTTGAATGAACTAAAAATGTAACAGGACACTTTCGTCAGGATGTGTGCTTTGTGTGTAATTTTTGTCTTTATCTATATATTACGGTTCACATAAATGCAAGACAAAGCCGATGACATGAAGACAAAAGCTGAAGCACAACGACGGTAGCCTCAACATAACAACAAAAGCCACTCCAGTTCCATGGCTATGATGTTTTTATTTCAGATCAAGACAATAATAAAAAGAACATAATAGTTAGTTACATTTTTAGATATATTATTCAAAAAAGTCCACTACGTCGTGTTGTCGGCTTTTGTCATTGTGCTTTGGCTTTTGTTGTTATGTTTCCGCTTCTGCCATCATGCTTCCACTGTGTGTCTGCTTACGTCGCTGTACTTCAGCTTGTGTCTTTGTGTTGTTGGCTTTTGTCATCGTATTGTGGTTTTTGTCGCCTTGATTTGGCTTTGTTGTCATGCTTTGGCTTCTGTCATCGTGCTGTTGGCTTATGTAGCTGTACTTCGGCTTTTGTCATGTTGTGGTTTTTGTCATTGTGTTGCGGCTTTTGCCGTTGTGCTACGGCCTCCATAGTTGTGCTTTTGGCTTTGTTATCATGTTGTTGCTTTTGTCGTTGTGCTCAGGCTTCTATCGTTGTGTTTCCACTTCTGTCGTCATGTTTCTGGTTTGGTCGTCATGCTTCGGCTTCTGTCATCGTGCTTCGGCTTCTGTCGTCGGGCTTCGACTTCTGTAGTCGTGCTTCCTCTTCTGTCGTCGTGCTTCCTCTTCTGTCGTCCTGCTTCCTCTTCTGTCATCGTGCTTCCTCTTCTGTCATCCTGCTTCCTCTTCTGTCATCGTGCTTCCTCTTCTGTCATCCTGCTTCCTCTTCTGTCATCGTGCTTCCTCTTCTGTCGTCCTGCTTCCTCTTCTGTCGTACTGCTTCCTCTTCTGTCGTCGTGCTTTGGCTTCTGTCGTCGTGCTTTGACTTCTGTCGTCGTGCTTTGGCTTCTGTCATCGTGCTTCCTCTGCTGTCGTCGTGCTTCGGCTTCTGTCGTCGTGCTTCAGCTACTATTGTTGTGCTTCGGCTTTTATCGTCGTGCTTCCTCTTCTGTCATTGTGCTTCCTCTTCTGTCGTCGTGCTTCCTCTTCTGTCGTCGTGCTTGGGCTTCTGTCGTCGTGCTTGGGCTTCTGTCGTCGTGCTTCCTCTTCTGTCGTCGTGCTTCCTCTGCTGTCGTCGTGCTTCGGCTTCTGTCGTCGTACTTCGGCTTCTGTCGTCGTGCTTCAGCTACTATTGTTGTGCTTCTGCTTTTATCGTCGTGCTTCCTCTTCTGTCATTGTGCTTCCTCTTCTGTCATCGTGCTTCCTCTTTTGTCGTCGTGCTTTGGCTTCTGTCGTTGTGCTTCCTCTGCTGTCGTCGTGCTTCCTCTTCTGTCGTCGTGCTTCGGCTTCTGTCGTCGTGCTTCGGCTTCTGTCATCGTGCTTCAGCTACTATTGTTGTGCTTCGGCTTTTATCGTCGTGCCTCCTCTTCTGTCGTCGTTTCCCGCCTCTGTCGTCATGCTTCGGCTTCTGTCGTCATGCTTCGGCACATTCAGTTTCTGAATGTGAATGTAGAAAAAATGGCTGGCTGAGAGTCCTCGGGGGGGGGGGCAGCTGTTCGGAAGTCTCTGCGCAGGTTGTACATGCTCTGCCAGGTGAACTACGATGCCTTACATGTTTCAACATTGGGGGCCTGACCCAAGTATAGCAGATGCACATCATTTGAATCCGTCAGCAGGGTATTATTGTCATGGGTCGGGTTTCAGCGCTGATTATGATCAAGATCGTTCTGCTTCTCCGTGCTTCCTAGAAGCTCGTCTTAACTGGGTATGCGAACGCGTTTGAAATAAATCTGGAGATGAGCAGCTGCTGAAAAACCGTTCTCTTTGCTCTGTGCTCTGTCTGTTTTTATGTCTCTGCTGCGGGATCCTGGAAAATCCGTCACTGGGAACCTATGTGATTGGTGAAGTGATTAGGAAGTAGGTCATAGCGAGCGTTCCTCTCACAATCCTGCTCTCTTCATCCTCCAAACCTCTATAGCATTTTTACTCATAGAAAACTGTAGTTTTCACTGAGCACAAACTGTTGGTGGTTCAATACACTCAAAATAGGAATAAATGTTACTCTCTGGTAGAGGTTTAAGTAAGGGAATTACAAATTATTTATTTCAAGCAATCAAAAACAAGTATAATGCATGTGCAATACAGCCAACGGAGGATTTACATCTGAACAAAGATATGTCAGACATAAGATAACTATGTCTGACATTATAAAGTACTAACAAAGTGATATCAAAGACAATACATTAATTTCAGGTCATGTCTAACCCAATAACAGCATGTTGTCGACACAGGATGTTTCCTTCAGTCTTAGCGGTTTTCAAGAGTGCAGGATCAAATCAAACATAACTTGATATATAACATTACCTGCAATAATGCTAGTGTGAATGCAGTACGCTGAATGTGGCCGCTGAAGATGCTAGTGCTGATAGATGAAGATGCTGAAATTGATAGGTAAAAATTATGAAGCTGTTAGTTGAAATTGCTGAAGCTTATAGCTAAAAACGTTAAAGCTGATAGCCTACAAGACTGGGAAAATATCTAATTTAGCCAAAACAGCTAGCATAAAGCTGAAATATTAGCTAAACTTCAAATTAGATGATGAAGCTGAAATTGATAGCTATAAATGATTAAGCTGATAGCTGAAAACACAGAATTTGATAGCTGGTAAAATATTAGTTAACTGCCAAGTTAGTCTACAGGACTGGGAAAATGTCTAATTTAGCAAAAACAGCTAGCAAAAGGCTGAAATATTAGCTACACTCCAAATTAGCCTTAAAAACTGAAAAAAACCTAAACTTGCAAAAACAGCTAGCATTTAGCTGAAATAGCTAATCTCCAAAACATCCTAAAAAACTGAAAAAGCCAAATTTACCAAAATAGCTAGCACATAGCTGAAATATTAGCTAAATTCCAAAATAACCTAAAAATGCCAAATAATCCAAAAAGCTAGAGCAAAAAGAATCCACTTGAAGTGTTTTATTCCTCACTTGCTCCACTCTGCCCCACTCACTGGTACAAACTGATGCTCAAATTGTACTTACGTTTAACTGAAAAATGGCTCAAAGATGACATGTCGACTTTGAACAGCAATATTTGTAAAACTGTTAAGAATTTAAAAAATTAAAATACAAGTTCAAGAGCCCAAAGTCTGCTGAGTAGGTTAAAAGTTGAATGATTTCTGTTGCTGAAAGTCTACTTGACTTCTATTTGTAGAGCTGAAAGTTTTTAGCTGAAAAAGGGGCTTTTGAGGATTCTGTTAGCCATTTTCAACTGAGTTCAAAAAAGTAGTAGTTGGTTGAATAGTTTAAAAAGTTGAAGAGTTATGAAGTTCAAACTTACAAAAACACATTTCCTAAAAGAGCTGAATATTTTGATAGTTGAATGAGCTGAATAGGTGAAGGGTTTGAAAAGCTACAGACGGACAAAAAAACGTATGGAAGAAAAATGGATCACTATAGCATTCACACAATGATGCTCAACTGACTGGAGTCCTTAACTCGTTCAGATCCTCTATGACGGGGATAGGCAACTCCAGGCCTCGAGGGCCGCTGTGTCTGCATGATTTAATGATATGCAAGCCCCTCCTCATGACTGATTACCTGGTTCAGGTGTGTCCAGCCAATTAGCCTGTAGAAACGGGGCATTTTCTGTGGGTGGCGTCCACACCTTGCTTTGTCCAGTGATTATATACATCAATGATTGGGGCATGCCAGAGTTGGTATGTGGGAAAACGTGCAGGAATCCGGCCCTCGAGCCCTGGAGTTGCCTATCCCTGCTCTAGGACCTCTTTGTTTTCCTGTGTCCTCCAGTCCTCAATGAAAAACTTGAACCATTGTGGCCTGAAAAAGGTTTAGCTGTCTGCAGCTTGATTCAAATGGGAAAGGTCAGATGTTGGCCGACAGTACCCTGTAGTCCATTGTATCCATGGCCAACACATGCTGCGGTCAACCTTTCTACTGTTGATATACCTGATGTCTCTGAACCATTCCAAACATGTTCATTCTTACTCTGTCTTCACTTCACATACACACACACTCACAGCCATAGGTGTGTGTGTGTGTCCCTCTTATGACAGGAAATGGGAAGTGTGGGTGTTCAGCTGGAGCAAAGAGAGCAGCAGCTGTGGGGGATACTTTCAGGTTACCAGAGAATAAGGCTAGCAGGGAGACCTTAAGTAAAAGAAAAAAAGCATTTCTTACATTGAGTTGGATCATAACTTTTTGGGGCTGTTTGGTCAGCCCCGCTCAGCAGCTCAGATTAGGGAAGGATTTACAAACATATCGTTTGCAGGGTTTAGTACATGAAGAAAAATTTACATTTTTCATCACACATTTGGCTAAAAAGTTTGAAGTAAATTGAAGCGTGAAATTTGGTATTGTACATACATTTGACATATTTATTTATTCAGATAAAACGGTGAACCCATTTAATTTGTAACTGATGGACCTCAGTTTGATTGAACATTCTACACAATTATGTGCAAATAAAATGTAATTTTAAGTCTCAAAATGCAAAATTCTTACATTTAAACCCTAAATTGACTTTTTCTTCTGTTGACCTCCATAAATGGGGTTTTAAAATTGCTGTCTGGTGGTAAAAAGAAAAAAAACAGCCCTTTGCTTGAAACAGTTGAAACTATTCAACCAACTATTCATGGATTTGATGACTAAATATTGAATTTTTAAAGTAATGATCAAATAGATGTTTGATTCTGTCAGGAGTCAGAACTCTGTTCCCCCCTTTGGTCACTGGTGGGAGTCTTCTCCAGAGTACTGAACATACTTCATCTCCCAGCAACGTTAGCGCACAGTTCCTGGATGTCACTCAGCCGACTCTCATTGACAATCACCCACAGGACACTTAAGCTCTGCACAAAGCCTGACTCAGTGTGAAGTATTGTTTGTGCCACTCTGCCTGCATTACTGAGCGTTCTATCTGGACCTGATCTTCTGACCTTGTTTCGTCTCTGACTCTGTTTGCTTGCCGCCTGCCCTGACCCTCGCATAATTGTTGTTGACCTCTGCATGCATGACTCTGATTTAGATTTTGTAGACTTTTAGCTGTGCCTGTTCAGCTGTCTGCCTGTTCTGTGACCGATTAATCTAGCCACTTTTGCATTTTGGAAGCACAGTAGTATTAGCACAGTGTTTCTATCAGCAGAGAACTTTATAATAAAGTCAAGTCATGTGCCTCTGTTAATGTGGACGTTTCTGTTATCAAGTCACATGATTCTTGTACATTTTATCTTGGGTATACAGGTATAAGCCCAAAGTTAAAACAATGTAGACCAAACATTTGTTTTCCACTAACCCGCTTTTAAAGGCCACTCTGATAAAAATGCTGTTTTTAACATGTTCTTGTGGCATTTCTCTCACAATGATGGTGGACATGTGTAAAGAAAATTAAGTTTAAAATTGTATTTCTGAGTATTTTTTTTGTCAAATGGTTGTGTATCAGGAGCAGAGGAAAAAACGCTGTTTGATAAGGAACTAATTTATGTCGTAAAAAGTACTCTAGGTAGGCCACAATCTCCCTGCTCTGCTCCATTCTGATGCATCCACTTACAGAGATATACCTTTAAGATTTCCTAGATTTTCTAGAGATTCCAGGACTGACTGACAGATCTACTCAAAGTGTGCATTTGTTCAGTTCTATTTTCAAGAATTAAACTAATTTATTTTAATTTGTCAAAAATTCGGTATTGACCAACAGACAGCACTTTTAAAGCTCCATTTATAGTCGTGAAAAGACATAAAAAGTTGATTTAGGGTTTGGTTACCCTTTAAGGTGGCCATACGAGCCTCAAGGAAACTGTAAGACACCACTGTGCTCCCCTAAAGACACGCCCACTCCACTCTACGACGCTCCACGGGACCAGACAACCTAAAAACCTGCAGCACAGGGGGTTGACCTGTGCTGGGTTTCCTTTCATCTGTGTTCTGACAAGTTTATAATTCAGTCATAAAGTTATTATTATGAAGGTAGATCTCTGAAAAAAGAACTTACAATGCATGGCAGCCAGGATCCCATCCGATCAGGTGTGGCATGAGCTGAACCCACGGTGCACGGGGAGAGTCCACTCAGAGCACCTCTGCTGAATGTACTGCAGTGGTGTTACAGACACAGATCCCTGTGGGCGCTAATAAGAACAACGGCAGCCAGGCCTCAGCAGGAGAGAAATGAAGAGAAAAAGGTGTGACTGCTGTGTGAGGAGAAACGTTCGCATCAAAATGTCACATTGTGAATTTGTTAAGAAATGCTAACAACAACAAAGGCTCCTTTAATAAACCACTGATTTAACCACATCTTCTCAAAGGAGTTTTCAGATTCTGCTTCATTTAGGGTTTTTTTAATCGAACTTGCTGCAAAGTCATATTTAATGCAGTTACCCATTTTGTTTTTAACCATCAGTTTCTTGTAAATATCTAGCATTTCAGCAGATATTTTTGCCACAAACAAAAAATAGTCAACCAGAACTGTTTTGACTTCATGAAGACAAACTGGAAGGGGTCTATGCATCCAGTTTTTGCTGAATACACAAATATTATGTGACCAGGACCCTTTAATGTCCCACTTTAGATCTATTTTGTTAAAAACATTCCCAGTGTTTTTATATTTTTTTATTATGATCTACTGTTTCTAGACAAAATAAAAAAAACTGAGTTGTTTTCTAGGTCATACTTTCTGCAGAGCAGCAGGAAATTCACCTCTGAGTTGTAGGTGGGTGGGACTGTTGCTGTGGAGGAAATATTTTACAAATATTTTTAAAGTAACAATTTGTTACAATTTGTTACCATCCAAATTGTAAACATGTGGTGGTCTAAAACAATGTTTTAGACCACCACATGTTTACAATGTTAATGAACATTTTAGTTAGAACTTCTGCTTTAGAGAATTTATGTAACACTGGATGATATTAATAATCTCATTATTTCACTGATACATTTACAGTATGTGAACTGGATCAGATTAATATAAATATCTTCAAAACATATTGTAGATTATTATTGTATTTCTAAACAACTTTTTCTAGATGTGTAAACTCAAAATTGAATTGAATCAAAATGAATTGAGTAGATAAAAAAAAAAATCGAAAAAAAAGTTGAATCGATCCAGGCTCTGGTGAATCCAAAAGAATCAATTCTCAAAATAATTATTGATACCCAGCCTTAAAAGCTCGGTGTGAGCCGTGAATCAAATCTCAGTGTGACTCTTTTTAAAGTTACTTCATTCTTTTTATTATTGTTTTTGAAAAGTGAAAACCTTTGAGAATCCTTCCACTGACTCTCTTAAGAGTTTGCAACACAAAACTGTTGATTGTGGTTCAAATTTTGATTTAATTTTAAAAACTTCTTCTTGTAAAAGTGTCCTGGTGTCTGAACAGTTACCCCGTGTGTGTTTTGTGGATCTGAAGGTTTTTTGTGTGTCAGGATGAGACGAAGGACCTTTAGCTCTTTTTCCATTCCAGCCATTAGTGTTTTGTGCATCGCTGCAGTTTCACATCGCCGTCTCACTTCCTAATAATGGAAAGTGACAAACAGAATAGAGTTTACAAGCGTTCAGAGGCTGTTACAGAGCTGCATCTGCCGTACAGGCAGAACACAGAGGTAGAGCCTGTCCGTCAGCGAGTCGTTTCTGTGCCGTGTTCATCATAAGCTTCATCTCTGCGTCCTGCAGTGGGCTGGGGGGTTGGACCTGACGTGGGTGTCAGAGTGAGTTCTGCGTCGGCACAGCTGCTGCTTTGTTTAGAGGCTGATCCACACTGGCCGCTCTGTTCCTGTTATTATATGCAACTCTAGATCAAATGTGCAGAAACAAACAACCTGGTAAAAGGTCAACTTTATTGGTGTGTTTACTCCAGAAGAGGAGAATGAGACAGCAGCTCATTGGTGGAGACATTTCATCATTCTGCCTTCAGTATTGGTCAATAATGTTTTAAAGTTTTTCTTTATGGAAAAGGAAATGATGGAATAACTCCCTCATCGTATCTACAGTATTTAAAAAAATGTACATATACATATAAAATATGTACCTTTTGACTTTTTGGTCTCCAGTTAGCACCAGCCTGTTTTAGCCAACTGCTTTGGTCTCTATAGAGGATCGGTTACTAGATCTGGCTTTTCACAGTTAGACAGTTCACCCATAGCACAGTGCATTAGTGCTGTGTGATGCTCAGTCTGTTAGTTTTATGTTCCTGTGACTGAGCACAAGTGTAGGGACAATGGAAAAGCACACCCCCAATAATATTGAATCTTTCAGGGATTATCTGAGGAACTGCACGATTTGTTACCTCCTGGTTGTTTTTAAGTCCAGGATTAATGAGTAGGAACTTTGTTAAATATGCAAAACCAGACTCCAGGACAATGTGTCGTAAAAGACAACAGTGAACCATGGTTGTAAACAAACGTAAATTTCATTTTCTTTTAGTTTTGAGAGAAAATGCACAATATCAATCCATCCATCCATCTGACCATCCATAAATAATCCCTTTTAGGGTCACTGGGTTGCTGGAGCCTATCCTAGCTGCTCCTGGGCAAAGGCGCTGAACACTCTGAATGCATTGACAGTCTGGCTGAAGAATTTCAACATTTCTTATATAGATCTGATTTATGAAATTTGCATTACGTGTTTTGCTCTTTGAATTTTATTTAAAAAACTGATGATCACAAACAAAATCCAGTTTACTTTGTTTTATTTCTATAATAAAATAAAACGTCCACATTGGTTGAAGTGCAGTGCAGCCTTTTGTAAATGTGAAGTTCCTTTTTTTTTTAGAAGACTTCTTTTGTCTAACTCTTTATTACTGATCTTATTACTCAAGTTAAGCTTTAGGTAAATGTTTTTTTCCCAGAATACTTTGCAAATGATCAGAACAGGACTGTAATTGTGTCTGCAGAAACCTTCAACACTGAATGTTCAGCCACATCGTTTGTTTAACGGGTAGTTGTGTTTCTTCCATGAAGCCTGATGCTATGCATATTTGATCAAACTAGCTTGATCACAAATCATTTCTATAATAGCTTTTCTGGAACGACTGCCAGCAGAGTTCAGTGCACACACGTGTAAATACCTGTTTTAGACAGTGACAGCCATCTTGCTGCGGCCTGCATGTGACCGTCTGTTTCACACCAGGCTGGTCTTCTGCTGGGTCAGACTGGCAGGTGAAACCCCCCACCAGAGTCTTTTGGTTTGGCCCAGTTTTGGCAGAGAAACCATGATTTGTGTTTCCACAGAATGAAGCTCCACCCTGCAGAGATCCAATCCCGGAGTGCTTATGATAGAGGTTTTCAAAAGCAGCGTGGTGGTTGGAGCATAGAATATCTGTTATTGTTTGTCTATTTAAACAATCATCTTGATACTCTTGTAAACTATCAACTTTTTTTCTAAAATCTTGTAATCCCTGGTGACGACGTTGTAATAAAGGTAGTGTAACCTCTGAGTTAGTTTGTTGTCCAAGAAGCTGAAAAGGGTCCAGTTATGTGAATAATCCACTTTGAGTTCAAGACATTTGGTTTTCATGGTAAAGTGAAATTGTATATAAAGCATATGTTACTGTATTAACAGCACTATATGATGAATTCTTCTACTGGCCGATAGTTGAGCACCATGTTGTTGTGGTCCCTCTCAGTTATTCTGTTAACCTTTAATTACATGAGTTTACAAGAGTCATAAAAACAGTCCCAGTGATGGAAGCTCCTTCAGCTCATGTTTGTCGTCTTTCTCGTTTGAAGTGAGAGGTAAATGCGAAGTAATGGTAGAAATGGTGAATCCCCTCCTGGTGTGTCATATAAAACGTTGGAGGATAATCCTTCAGTTGTCAGTAAATCTGGGTGCATGCAGGCGCCCTCACAGTGTGAAGATGGTGCTTGGTCCCAATAGGAGCTCCAGCAGAAGCCTGTCCTTCCTGTAATCACTGTGAAATAAAGCTTGTGTCCTCTCACATTAACAGGATTTTTTCATCATTCTGTCACAAGTCAGGGTGATGGACAGATCGTCATGTTCTACTTCTAACGAGGCTTTTCTCCTGCCTGAGGGGCCAACCGTCACTTTACATCACATGTGAGCAGGAAACCTGAACACTCAAGTGTGAAAAGCTGATCAGATTACATGAATATTCTGAAGACAAACATTTCATGTAAAGTGTGAGTTGTTGGAAAAATCTTTAGTTGCTCTTTGCATCACTAATGTCATAAATCGTTGTAAGAAGATTGGATTTAAACCTCCAGGGGTTCACAACTTTGATTCTTGTTCTTTAAAATAGTTTTTAATAAAAGGAATTACAACTCTGAAACATTTGAGTAGAAAAAAAACAACAAAATGGTGCAAAGACAATGAAAATAAATATAAAAGCAGGAGCTCATGCAAGTTAAAACCTGAAATGATCTCAAAATGTTCCATATTTTGGATTTTAGAATATTTCAGAATTTAGAAATTCCAAAAAACGCTCAGCGTGTGCAAAATTGTGTGTGAACATACATCATGCATCTGCAGTTGGGGATTTGCAAAGGCTGATTGGGCAAAAGACGACACTTTGACATCTAACATGTTTTTGACCCCTCGGCTCAAACTCCGGTTCCCCTCATGGTGGATTTAAGCCAAAGTAATGGAAAAAAGGATCCTAAAAAAGGGAAACTGGACCAAACCCTAAAGCAGTGGTCCCCAACCTTTTTCAGCCCACGGACCGGTTTAAATTAGATCATATTTTCACAGACAACGGGGTCCGAAGTGGGCCAGGGTTAGCATTTTGGAGCTTCTGGTTTTTGAAAATCTTTTTTCAAAATAAAATACTCCTACATGAAATGTAGTTTAAAAAAGCATGCAATTTTAAGTCTCAATCCAGAATTGGGGTGTGCTAAAATATCGATATTGCGATATATCACAATATTTAGCCCTTCGATTGATTCTCAATGGGTTCTCACCAAGTATCAATCTTTTATTTTCATTTGAAGAGGCTGTGAAACGTTATATTTGTCATTCTTTGGTGAGACATTCCTTTGGAAATAGATGGGGGCACACGTTGACTGGCAGCTACTTGAATTATTTAATTTTTGTTCTGTTGTTTACAAAAGTATTGGCACTGCTGTTCATGTTTACTATTGTTAACACTAAATTTTACAGGTGCTTTTAATTTCAATTGGCATCAATGCTTGTCATTGACATAGTATTTCTGATTTCAGTGATGTTTCACTGTGTCTATTATTTGTTGCACAAAATAAGACACAAGTTGTTTATTATGATTGTGTTCAAGCTAAAAAAAATGAGCTAAAAATGTCTTATTCTATTTGAGTTGATTTCTTACCAATTATCGCAGTATCGCGATATCATCGATTTCATGAGCCATGTATCGCGTATCGCATCGTATCGTGAGGTGCTCAGTGATTTCCAGTCCTAATCCAGACTCTGATTCTCTTTCAGATTATATTTTGTCTTTACATAAATCCGCATTTATTGGGTTTTTTTTCCCAACACAAAGGAATATGTTCTGTGCTGAAGTTTCTGAATTGATACCTTCCTAATTCAGCCTTGTAGTAGGAAAATTCTCAAATGTCTCTTTTACAAGTTTCCATAAATCAGCAACTTTATTTGATTGAATCTTCATTCTCCGTAAAATGTTTGAACTTTGTGATGAAGATTTTTTATTTTTAACGTCAAACAGCCGGATGCTAACTTCAGCTACGTCCGACTTTTAAGCTATAATGAATAAATAAAGCAAAATAAAAAGACGCAACCATCATAAAACTGGTATTTTCTAAATATAAAATAAATCCACAAACTTTATTATCTGTGTGTGAAACAGTGGAGAGTCAGTCGCTGCGTATTAGACAGAGCTGCTTCTGCTATATGAGAACAACTGTCTCAATAGTTCAGCGTGTCGATGAAAACTCCTGGTTTTGTCTGGAAATAGCAGCTTTATTGTTCTTTGAAGTCGAAGGCTCTGATTCGGTTTCTCCTCCAAGTCTTTTCTCCCTTTAGAAACTTCCCAAATACATTTTATTGTTTGGATTTTGTTATCTTTTTAGCTAGAGATCCAGGTAGTCGCTTCAAGTCATGAGACCAAGATGGATGTTGTGAACAGAATCTGGCAGTTTTCCAAAGTAAGCCTTCCTTCTTTTGTTTTTCTGTCTGCGGCCCGGTACCAAGTGACTCACGGACCGGTACCGGTTTGGGACCACTGGGCTAAAGGTTAAATAGAAATAGTCAAAAGAATAATAATCTCTAAAAGACTTGAAGGTGTCACAGGTGTCAGATCCATCTGGAGCTTTCTCGTTTTACTTAAGTCCAATGAGGCAAACGTTTTTTGTGATATTGGGCTATTTAAATAAAACTGAATTGAATTGAACTTACTATTAGGAGAGTGAGAAAACTGTAGGAGCATCCTCCTATAAGCTAAAGTCTGACCATTTTAAACACGAATCTGACATTCCAGATGTGTGTGCGACTATAGTAAATAATTCACACATTTGAACTCATTTTGTGAGATGGGTGGTGAGGAACTGTGGTTGAAGTACTTCCACAGAGCAGCTCTGACTAGAGATGTAGAATGTGGTCTTCTCTTCTGACAGTTTGGTCCTTCTTTTAGCATCCCAGTGTTATTTACCGTGTGAACTCGTCTTTGTCTGAGATGGCAGCGTGGTTGTCCGGGTGCATGTGCTAAAGTGGTCAGGGTTGTTGGTCTCTGGTTCTCCAATGAACTGAAAGTGTGATATCAGAGAGGCTGTTGGATCTGAGCCCCAAAGCTTTTGCCCAAGTTTTGCTTCTGCTGCCAAAACTAAAAATAACCCCCATCAGCAGTGAGTTGGTGTGTTTATACACACCAGTCAAACCTTTGGATACACTTGTCTCTGAAGGATTGACTGATGGAGTGTAGAGACCGAGTGTGTATTGCTACTATTAACATGTCATCTGTGCACGTTGGGAATTTTCTGTGTACTATTGGGTAATCCTAACCATTTATTTTTGTAGATTTTAACCATTGAAAGAATCAGCAGGAAATACAAGTAATAATACAAAAACAGCTAATCGTATCCACGTGTATGATACGTCTATTATTGTCCTGTAAACTGGGAATCCACATGGTTAAATAATAGGCATTTGTGCATGCCTGTGAGGTACTTGGGGCTTTTTGTGTTTCTGCCCACAGTGTCTGTGAGGTTCAATCAAGCAGCAAGCTTGTGTTGGTTTGCTGTGACATTCGAGATAAAAATAGTCTGCAAGAAGCTGACTCCACCGGGCAACAGAAGTCCAGCTCACAGCTGCAAGTCATGCTCCGTGTGTGTGCTTGCACATTGAGAGAGTCTGCCTTCGCTCAGTTCCACTATTTGTTCTATATGTTTTTATTGTGTAGTTCTCTTTCCTTAGTACTGTTTATAAAGATACCATAGGTAGAGTCAGCTCAGAGGCCTCAAATGTTCTCTTGTGAATGCATGCATTTGCTGGAGAAATCTTGTGTTTTATGTCGTCTCTGAGCATTCATCAGCATCCATGAGGTTGAAATGATCGTTTGTCTGAACATCCTGTCCAGTAGTAGGATCTTTTAAATGACTCTGAACTAAGTCAAAGTCAATTGGTTGTGGCTCAGGTGAAGAACCCAGCTATGCTCATGCTGGAGTGTCCTTGGGTAAGACACTAATACATAGTTCCTCCAACGGTTTAAGTTACGAGCAGAAGTGTTTGGATTGGTAGAAAAGAGAAGACTATTAATCATTTACAGGATGTTTGTGGTCTATCCTGAAGTCTGAGCAGCGTCACCTTCTATGGCAACAAGCACAAGCTGATGTTACTGATCAACAGCCTTAATAAGGAGTTCATGGTTGTGAAAGCAAGGGAGCTGCTTCAGTACAGAGCAGGTACAGACCATTGATACATATATATCAATAGTACAGACTCAAGAGTATCTGAAGCATCGCGAGTATTGAGGTCAAATCTGACAGCAAGAGATTGGCACCAGAGGCTGTGGATTGAGCACATTGACTGTGTATGAGAACTGGACTGGATGACCCCTCCCCCTATGTGTTTCAACAGGACCTGTCCACTGGCTCCAAGAAGCCAAAATCTTATAGACGTCTATAGACAGTTATTAGTCATTGTATTCATCAGAATAACCGTTCTTGCTCTGATACCTTTTTCTAACATCTCCTTCATAATCTTTTTTTTATTCACAACATTTGATCTTTATTGCAAGTTGTTCAAGCTATAAACTGACCAATCAGATGCCTCAATAAAAGAAGGCGGTATCATGTTCGAACAGTTCAACACATTTAATTGACAGATTTGGTATAGCCTGCTTTCAAGTGGTAGGGGTGTGGTCTTCCAAGAAGCTCACTCCTGATTGGGAAGAGTGGTTGCCGTAGAAACATTGACTCAGACCTTAGATCATTAAGAAGAACTGGACATAACAAGTGTTGAGGTCCCCCATAGGAAATGCCTTACCTCCAGCCCTCGTGAAATCAGGTTAGAGCGTCCGCCGTCACTTCTTGATACGTCTACCACCGAGTCGGTCTGAGTCACGTTTTTAGAGGAACCAATCACGAGTGAGCTTGTTCTGGCTTGTTCAAAGTCCATAGCCCTTCCACTGAAATCTGTCAATCAAAAGCTCGAGGCGGGGCCAGCATGCTTTTACTGAGACATCTGATTGGTCAGTTTATAACTTGAATAACTGGTGATAAAAATCTAAAAATATAAAAGACAAATAATATCTTTCAAAAAATATGATTAGAAAGACAGTGCTAAGAAGAACACATCAGAACTAGAATGATTATTCTGACGAATAAAATGACAGAAATAACTGTCTGTTTCTCAATGGAAGTCTATGAGACTTTGGCCTTCTCACAACCAGCGGGTACTTCCTGTTTGGAACACGAAAGGGGAGGGGTTTCGAAGTCCATTGATATTCTAGTCAATGACTAAGACTGACTCCAACCAATTACTGTTGACTGACGTTTTCTGGCTCCAACACGGCGGCGTCCGTATTGCAAACAAAAGTTGACTGAATTGACTTCATTTGGTTGAAGCTGGAAGATAACTATTTTTATGTGTGAGGTCACACTCACTCACTACAGTTCTCATATACAGTCAATGGTTGAGCAGAGACGGCTACACCACAGGGGACTGGTGTGAAAGTAAAGAAGTTTACTCATATAGCCCTTTCTGTGACCACTTCCTGGTCAGTCCTGTTCACCATTGTGTCCCATAATGTTAGTGCTGATAGGTGAAGATGCTGAAATTCATAGAGGAAATCACTGAAACTAATAGCTGAAAACGCTGAAGCTAATAGCCAGCTAAAATATTAGTTAAATGCGAAATTAGCCTAAAAAACTGAACAAAGCCTAAGTTAACCAAAACAGCTAGCATGTAGCTGAAATATTAGCTAAACTCCAAATTGGCCTAAAAAACCTTAATAAATACCAAAATAGTCCAAAAAGCTAGCAGAATGCCATTATACCTTTTAACTTTACTGCCCTCTGACTCCATATAATATAAAGTAATAACTAATTGACCATTAAATTAGTCGTTGACTATTTATATAGTCAATTAGTCGACTATATAATTGATTCGTCGACTAATTGCGGCAGCTCTAATTGAGACTCCTGCATGTACCCTTTGCCATGGCACAGAAACATGAAGCACATCCTCAGCAGTTGTTCTGGAGCACTTAGAAATGTTAGCAGTTGTTGGCTCCCTGACAATGTGCTTAGGGCATTTAAATCCATCATTACTGTTATCAACCAAAGTAAATGCTCACTGCGTTTGAGAACAGGACGGAATGAGTTTCCCAGACCAGGAGCTCAGCCAGACTTGCAGGGAACAGTCGAGGCAGATAAAGGTGGACTTGAGGAGAAAATTCAAACTCTCCTAAGACATTGTGGAGACCAGGCTCAGAATTGACATGGTTCGCTCTGAGAATTATCTAAGCTGGTCATCTAGCTTGAGCTAACAGGGCCCTAAGTGGAAGGAAGAAGGAGAAATGTGTCAATTTGATGGAGCCGTGGCAGAGATGGAGGTGGGATGTATGCCAATTGAAGTTAGGGGGAAAGAGCTTAGACACTCTATAGAGCCTACAGTCTCCTGGGAATCACAGGGCCATGTGAATAGAAAACCATTCAGTGACTGAGGCTGCAGAAAAAGCCTCATGACGGCTGTGGATTAGGAGGGACAAACAGTGGGCTAACTCTGATCACCGGCTGGGAACTGTGACCTCCGGTCAGGATGCCTGAGGGATGACATGTGAAGACTTGAAACTGGTGGACCGAAGCTAATCACGACATGTGGTGATGTTCCTGTAGTTTGTAATTAACAAATTACAGGAATATTTAAATAAATGTTTTAAACAACATATGAATGAGTGCTCATACCCTGAACTTGAATATTTCCCAAAGGCTGCATACTACTGAATTAGCTCCTGTGGTATCTACAGACGACATTTTGGGGTTTTCAATGATGTGGCTCTGGGAATTGTAGTTTTATTGGATTTAAAAAAATGTTGACATGTGTTTTTTTTTTTCTCTGGTAAACTGAAGGATGTTCTTTCATCTGTTAGAGTATTGTTTTGTAGTTGGGGATGTAGTTGAGTTTTACGTTTTTTCCAGCCTAACATATGAGTTTATAGCTGAGATTTTTGCTGTTTGGTTGGGTCGTCTGCCTGTACTCTATCATGAGAAAAACAAAAAAAGGAGGAGAACCCATTGATTTGTTGTCTGCTACTGAGTGTATGCAAAAAAAGCTCAGTAGTATGTTGTGACGAAGCATCACATGACTGTACAAAGTAGGTCTCTGTATTCATTCACATGAGGATTACCTATTTTTAGACTGTACAGCATTGCTTTTCTAAAGCAGGTACCTTAGATGCTAGCCATAGTAAATGGGTTTATAGTGGTATATATTGTCCCTTCTGTCAGGAAGATGTACAGTGTGTGTGTCTGTGTGTGGGTAAGCTTAGGGTATCTGGGTCTTCATCAAAGTTTCATTGTGGATTCAGCTGAACTCATTAAACATGAGTGAAGAAAGCTGTCACTAAGTGGGAAAAGTCCACAAGCCTCCAGTCTGAAACACGTGAGGAAGAGTTCCATCTGTGTATTTGTACTGGTAAATCCCTGAAAAAAATCACACTATTAAAAAGGATTGACATTCTCAAGGTCTCTTTTCCCTCAAAGAACCATAGTACTGCTGTGATTCTGCTTCATCTAACTATTCCAGAACATAACCTTGTTTGTCACATGTGCAGATGACCTCCACAAACGCAGAGGAAGCAGGAATCAGTCAGCCCAGCTTTGTTGTTGGTGCCCTTTCTCCCCTGCAGGGCTGCTTATATAAGAACGGCCTAGTTCCTCACTGCTGTCAGTGAAGGAAGCTGACTGCTCTGCTGACTAAAAAACATTCCTCCAGCAAGCTGACCTCCCACCTTCACCACGGGATGAAAGTTAATTAGGGATTGATTTTGGAATCATTCTTTCTGATTGGAGTTAAGTTAACAAATGTATAGATTTGATTCCACCTACAAAAGCAAACAATATGCCTATTGACTGTATCTTAGAACTGGACTGAGTGAGAGTGACATCACCCATAGAAACTGGTTTACTTAAGTATGATGGAAACTGAAATCATCATTGGTTTTAGTCGTTTCTATGGTAACCGCTTTGCCAATCAGGAGTGAGCTTGTTGGAAGTCCACACCCCTAGAAAGCGAGAATCTGTGAGCGTGAGATGCATGACTACCTAGTTTTATTGAGGCATCTGATTGGTCAGTTTATAACTTAACTGACACTACAGCAAATCAACAATGAGGATTATCAAGAACATATAAAAAAATGTGTTAGACCAAGAACGGTTATTCTGACATATAGATGGGATTTTGGATTCGTGGAACCAGCAAACACTTCCAGAGGGGAGGGGTCACTCTGTCTAGTCCTCGTATTGGGGCTGCCATGATTAGTAGACTAATCTATGACCAATCGACTATTAAAGTAGTCGATTAGTCATTACTTTGTATTATATGGAGTCAGAGTGTAGTAAAGTTGAAAGTTCCAATAGCATTCTGATAGCTTTTTGGATTATTTTGGCATTTGTTAAGGTTTTTTTTATGCTAATTTGGAGATTAGCTAATATTTCAGATGCATGCTAGCTATTTTAGCTAATTTAGGATTTTTTCCGTTTTTTAGGCTATTTTGGAATGTAGCTGATATTTCAGCTACATGCAAGATGTTTTGGCTAATTTAGGATACTTTCAGTTTCTTTAGGCTAATTTGGAGTTTCGATAATATTTCAGCTGCATGCTAGCTATTTTGGCTAACCTAAGTTATTTTTATAGTTTTGTTTGGCTGTTTTGGAATTTAGTTAATATTTCAGCTACATTCCAAATGTTTTGGTTAACTTAGGCTTTTTTGTTGTTTTTTAGGCAACTCTGGCATTTAACTAATATTTAGCTGCCTATCAGCTTCAGCATTTTCAGCTATTAGCCTCAGCGATTTCAGCTATCAATTTCCACATGTTTAGCTACCGCCACTAGCATTTTCTGCCGCCAAATTCAGCTTACAGCATTCACACCAGCATTATCGTTGGTAATGCTATATATCTAATTTTTAGTTTGTTTAAAGCTAATCATGGTTAAGATGTTTGCTTTACATCCGAGTATACAGTCGACTAATTGAAAAAAATAATCACTGGTTAGTTGACTACTAAAATAATCGTTTGTGTCAGTACTACGTCATATACAGTCTATGGATCTAATGACTGGTTTCAGAATGATTCTATACTTTCATCACCACTATGGGGAAGAATTGTGATATAGTATTGAATTCAGCACAGTCCCGTAGGGTCTACTCACAGCTCACCAATTTGGCCGTGTTAGAGTCCATGTCTTTTGATAACTGTGATTATGGTGCAGTCCCCACGCCGCCTTGCGGAGGTGTCTCATGGCAACGCCCCCTGGAGTTGAGAGTGGATAGAAGTGCTGTTAGCAAAAGTGTGATGGACAAGACCAAGAATGCTGTGACGTCAAATGTACGACCACCTTTTCTGCAGTTAACTTGTGCTCAAATATAGGTGGAAGGATTTCTCTTCAGGGGTGTCTAAATCCAGGCCTTGAGGGCCGACCTCCAGCTGGTTCTCCATAAATCCTGTCTTATCTGCTGCTGATTACCTTGATTTGGGGGTGGGGTTAGCCAATAACGAGTTTCAATTGCAGGTTGATTGGAAAACATGTGCAACACTGGCCCTCAAGGACTAGATTTGGACACGCCCTAAACCAAGGGTGTCAAACTCAATCACACAAGCGGCCAAAATCCAAAACAAACCTTAGTTCGAACAGGATAAACATTTATTGAACACTCTAAAGCTAAAGCCTTGATTTAATTGAACTTCCAAAAACGAAGAGTTGTGTTATGTTGTGGACACCCAAAACCTCATTTTTTGTCACGGAGGGGTCACAGGGGTAACTTGGGGAAGAGAATGTGTTGCAATAAGTTACCAGCTCAAGATAACATCGGGCCTTTAATAACAAAAATATAAAATAATCAGGCGGGCCAGATATAATCACCCAGCGGGCCGGATCTGGCCCCGGGCCTCGATTTTGACACGTGCCCTAAACCATACAGCATTAAAGGCACCCAATGATAGCTGAAGCAAAGAAGTTAAAACCTTTATTAGTTTACTGTCAACATATACAGTGGCTTCTTTGGTGACATACATAAATTGGGACGTGTCTCACAGCAAACAGTAGAAGTAAATGGCGCCCCCGACTGTACTGGAGTATGTGTTTGCTGTGTCTGGGTCCTGATGGTGAAGGGTTTATGAGTGGTACTAAGGATGGCGAGTAATCTGTGGTGCTTTGACACAGCACTACTGTTGTGGAGCAAGTAGACCCTGAAACATGACAGACCTTTAGGCAAGGACACAATGTCTCACCTTAAGGTAGAGAATGAAGCTATTCTGATTCAGTCTTAAATATGCTTCAAAATACTTTAATTTTTCCCTTACAGTCATGAAATGATGATGTTTTTATCGGCTGAACTTTCCACACGGCTCGTTCTCATCTTTCCATTTCATCTGTCTCTCTGAATTCCTCCATCTCTGTTCGTATTCCTGACAGTGACGTACAGGAAGATCAGTTTACTCGTCCTTCTTGCTCTAAATGCTCATTCTTCCTTTTAATCAAATCGTCTCAGCCTTCGGCTTTACCCCTCCTGTCCAAAGAGCTGGATCTGCCTGCAGCGTTTGTGTGTTTTTGCTCTGTCAAATCGAATCCTTCTGCCCCCATCAAAGCATCAAGACTGATGATCATGGCAGCTTAGCCACCGTTGCATTCTCTCCACCCCCCACTATGATCACTAAAGCTGTCATTACACGGTAATCACATTAATTGCGTTTCATCTTAGTTTAAAGATGAAACTTTTCTTTTGCATGAGCCACTTTCAAGGGGAACAGTTTTTTAGTGGAGCTAAATAGTTCTGGATTAAGTGGTATTAGAACCAAACTTGGCATGGTAAAGGGTGTATACCTGAGTAGCACTTTTCTACCTTCCTTGAAGGCCCAACACATTCACACATTGCTAGCGGTTCCGCTGCTGAACAATGGCACCAGCCTATAGCCACCAGGAAGAAAGTGGGTTTCTGTGTCTTGCCCAAGGACACTTCGATACATGGGGGGAGGGTGTACCCTAGAATCCCCTCTGTCAGAAAAGCACATTAGCCTGAAGAAAATCCCAGATTTGGAAATATATATTAAATAAATATGATTGGGCAGGATTGGCCCATATCGTTTAGACTGGAGCAAATAGAATATTTTTCTTTACATATTGTCGCCAGTTTGAAGTTTTCTTGTGGCCAATGTCCATTCATGCCAAATTAGGTACTTATTCCACAAAATTCACAATTTGTCTGAAATATGAACCCAATTGGCTCCACTACATACCTACCAACCTACCTATGTATATGTACAGTATATGTGTATTTATATATATATATATATAAGAAAATTAAGATTAAAACTGCGTTTCTGAATATTTCTCTATTCAAAACACAACCATTCAGGGGCAGACAAAGCTCCCTGCTCCGCTCCATTCTGATGCATTCATTTACAGACAAATAGATCCATGAACGTCTTTGTTTTCCTCCTCTGAGCTGGAATCTGGATCTAAGCTGTCCAGCTGGAATTCTCCATTATTGCTCGCTACTTTAGTTGCACTGTAATGTTAGGTTGGGGTTGTGAGGGGCAGTAAGCTAGTGGGAGAGTGTAAACAAAGGGATTATGGGAAATGAGTGATGGCTTATGTCCGCCCACCTTGTTAGTGTGCTCTCCAAAAGTGTCTGATTGAAATACACACTGCATGTTGAAGTTACGCTTAATACTCTCACGTTAAATCATATTTATTTTTGGATTCTTTACTGTTTAAAAATCATAACTACTGTATATAATAATTGATTCCCTCCACAACCTCCAGTGAGTCATGCTCACTGTACAACAGTGAGAAGCTGTTGTACTGTATGGATCAAAGGCAGACAGACTCACTTCCATTCACGTTTTAATTACACTAATGTGTAACCTGTTAGAGTAAAACCTGTCGGCCTCCTGGCTCAGTCTGTTGAGTCTCTGTCCTGTAGGTTACTTTCATTGTCCAGTTTTTTTCAGGTCTCCTGCTGCCGTGTTACTCAGCTGAGAAGCATCCCCTCTGTCAGGCTTTAAAATAACCTTTAAGCACATTCCTGCCTGTCATGCTCCCACGTTAGACCTGCTGCTTCGCTGCTCTTTTCTACTCTCAAGAGTTTCTTCTACCGTGTGCAGAGGAAGCGTCTTTATCCAGCTGGGCTACATCTGTTTCCCTCTTTCTGTAGTCTTTCTGGCTCTGCTTTTATCTGTCATTTCATTCATTCATCCTTTACTTTCTCCATTCTTCCCCCAATGTTCATCTTTGCTTCTTCCCTGAAACATCCGTTCTCTTCCTCTTGTAAAGTGTCATGAACCCCTTCACCCTGCATGCCTGAACGGTCGATACTAATAATACTGATGTCTCACTCACAGTCTTCTGTTGCTCTTGGAAAGTGCTCTAAAGTTACAAATGTGTAATCGCCTGCTCTTCTCTCTGCATCACTAGATCACTATTTGATCCTAACTCAGTTTAACGTAGATTGCTGAAGAGCTCCGTTAGGTTTGAACCACATATCATGTTCTCTGGAGGCTGGATCTGAAACCGGCCCTTTTATGGATTAGCATGTCTATTTTAACTACTTTTTAACTTTTCCTACTAGGGCTGCCACAAACCATTATTTTAATAGTCAACTAAAAGTCGACTAATCTGGTATTGCGTAAAGTGGATGTAAAGCACACATCTTAACCTTCATTGGCTTTAAACTAACTAAAAACTAGAAAATTCCCATTACCTGTGATAATGCTGCTGTGAATGTTGTTTGATGAAAGTAGTTGCTAAAGATGCTGAAGCTTTTTGCTTAAGACAGTGACACAGTTGACTTCAATCGCTGAAGGGATTAGCTGAAAATGCAAAACATTACATTTGCTAAAAGACTGGACATTTAGTTAAACAACTATGAAAGAGTGCTGAAGCTGATCTAAATTACTGAAAAATTTGTAGTAAAATTGCTGAAAAATCCCTAATATGTACCAATTTTGCAAAAATATTTAGTGTGTTAAAGTTTAGTTAAATATGAGCTAAACTCCAAATTAGCCCCAAAAACCTTAGTCGATGCCAAATTAGCCAAAAAAGCTAGTTTGTTGTTTAAATACTAGCTAAACTCCAAAATTACCTAAAATTCCTCAGTAAACTAAATTTGTCAAAAATGTTAGCCTGTTGCTAAAATAGAAGCTAAACTCCAAATTAGTCTAAAAAAAGCTGGTAGATAACAAATTAGATAAAAATTTTAGCATGTTGCTAAAATATTATAAATGAACTTCAATCTTTTTGAAAATTACTATAAAAGATGAAAATATAGCCCAGAAATATATTTAAGGCTTGGCATCTAAAACAAGGAACTATTTTTCACAAAAGACAATGTTTTGGTCTCACTGACTCAACAATTGAATTAATGTTTGGAGAATGAAAGATGAACCTTAAGGGGAAAGCTAACAGGAAAAGAGAACAATAGTAGAAAAATAAAGTTACTTTGATAACATTTCCAATAGTTTGGACTGCAAGGACACAGCTTTGAGTGAAAATTTACCCCTCCACACACTCAGGAAGTCATCGAAGTTTGCACACACCTAGTACCTGGTGAAACTTTAAACGTCGTGGAAATCCAAAAAATGAATGGGACCAAAATCTGTCATGGGGCTCAAAAAAACAAAGAAAAATCAAAATCCGTATATGAAACCAAAACACGTGTCGGGGATATCCACAGGAGGTTTTGAAATGATTATGCTATGGCCACGTGATCTACGACTTGGTGGCCGTTTTGTGGCAAAATGTGGAATTTGACACATTTGACAGAATTTTCAATTTTTTTCACAAAAAATAAAGATTTTGTTCGAGTGATATTCATGAAATTTTACACACAAACAACCCGGTCAAGTCTTCAATTATCACCAAAGTCTTGTTTACTTGTGACCTCGGGAAGAGGTCTCCATCATGATTTTTATTTTAAATCACCTTTAGTACCAGCTACAAATTTAAGCTCCTCCCACAGATTTATGTCTATCGTCTTATAACTCTTTGAGAATCACTGGGAAGCCAATGGTGGGGAAAATGTTTGTTTTTAGAAGTTTTTGCGTTAGCATGGCAAAACCCTGAAAGTGTCTTTCCGACATCTCCCACACACTTTTTACTTGAATAATGTGAAAATTTAGTACAAGAATCAAGCTGGATGAAACAATATAACATTACAATATGAACATATTAGGAATGTGGGCGTGCTTGTAAAAGAATTTACAAGCCCATAATTTTCTCACGTGGATTTAGTCCAAACTAAACAAAAATGAAGATCATGACAATAAGATCTTAGATGGGATATATTTTTGCTATAAAAACATGTTGGTGAGAATATTACACAGATTTAAAACATTCTACTTAAACTATTTAAATCCAGGTTAAAGACTCACCTGTTCTCAGCTGCATTTGATTAATATGTATTCAAAAGTTTACGTCCGCACTGTTTATCTATGGTTGTTTTAAATTAAAATCTTTTTACTTTCTTTTCATTTTATTTTAATGATTTGAATGATGATGAATGACATTTTTACTATTTCTTTTGATTGTTTCTTTTAATGTTTTATGTAAAGCACTTTGAATTGTCTCTGTACATGAAATGTGCTATACAAATAAACTTGCCTTGCCTTACTTTAAGTCACCCATTTTTACTTAAATACTTTTCCTTGCTAAACACAGCTCATATTTGATCTAATTTGATAAAGTTAGGCAAACTAATATCGTTTCTATGACTGGTTTTTTTACTTTTTTCCTCTTAGTTTTCCATTTCTCTGCGTCAAACTGCTGAGGAGCGTTTTCTCCTGGAAGAATTCTGTTTGCATTTTCCTGAAAGTCTAAGCTGAAAGATTAATGATAAACATTCCAGCTGCTGCTATGCAGTGGAGGAATTTTCCAGTCGCGTACCATAGACAATACATTAATCAGCTACTATCAGGTGTTTTCCTTCTTTAAGACTTTTTAGAATTTCTTTGAAAGGAACTTTATTTTCAGGGATAAACTCTTCTTTCCTGTTGCTTAGTGAGTTCAAATTGGTGTGGGATTGAGGACTGTCATGTTTTTTTATAAAAAGATTTTTTTTCAGTACATCTCTTTTCAACACCAAAATATCAGCTGTTTTATTATTCGACGACTGTATTTAAAAAAATAAAAGCATCAAAAACTTCACATATAATAAACTGTTGACATCTGGCATTAATAATAAATTCAAGCAATGTTTAAAGAATCAACGTAAGCTCCTGTTGTCTTTTGTCTCTCCAGGCCCAAAGAAAGGAGGTGTTCCTCCAAGAACGCTATGGACACTACAGCATCACCGACCCCTTCCTCGCGCTCCAGAGGGACTTTGAGTGCAGGGTCCCCGGAGGTGAAAACGAGCGCAGGTCCTTGGGGTCCAGTCCCATCTCGGTACTGGAAGCTGTCATGGGCCACTGCAGGAAAATGCAGGAGCGGATGTCGGCCCAGCTCGCCGCTGCCGAGAGCCGCCAGAAGAAGGTGAGACACCAAGCCATCCTGTTGACTGTCAAGCTTGTGGGACCCTACTGAGCCCTCAGAGCTTCTGTTGATTCTTGCTGAAGAAAAAGCGGTTGTGTGTATCTAAAAGTCTTGCTTTTGCTTTTTACAACCTCAAGTTTCATTGATTGAGCCGTAACCATTGACTGTATAAAAGCACTGGACTGAAGGGTGTGGCGTCATCAAAAGAAAATGGTTTACTTCCAACTTTAATACAATGAAGTCAATTCCGTCGACATTTTTCGTGATGTGAACGCCACCATGGTGGAGCCAGACGTTATCAGTTAGCAGTGATTGTTTCCAGATTGGTCTGAGTCATCGTTTCTATGGCAACCACTCTGGACAATCAGGAGTGAGCCTTTTGGAAGTCCACACCATGAAGCCAAAGACCCATTGCTTGGTGTTTTTATTCAACTATTCTTATGGTCTGTAGTAGCTCAACATGAGCAGCCTTCTTGCTTTCATTTACTGTAACTCAGTCTTAAATTAAATGTGTCAAAGTTTCCAGATCCTTCATAGGAAAAAAATTCAGCTTTTCACAAATGCTAATAGCCATGACTTAATAGTAATCTTAAAATTGGACGTAAATCAATGTGAAGCATCATGTTACTGCAGGAGTAGAACCAGCACATCATTGATAGGTGTTGGCTTTTTTTAAAGGTAGATAAGGATACACCTGTGAAAGACATAAGAAAGATACGGTTAATTGTTTGGTCACTCCGCTGTGTTGTATGATGCTGCATGTCAGCTCTGTTTGTGTTGAACCTGTTTCAGTGTGGATTTGTCACAGATCTCTTTAGGATTATGGTGGCCCTGATTATCTGGGTAGCCAGATGTTGGCTGAGACTCTGTCCTATTTTCCTCTCAAGCTGTTTCTCTTCCTCCTCTGGAATGAAAGGGTTTTATGTGTGTTTGGATTTGAAGCCGGCACAATCACAGCAGAGAACACTTTAGTGTCCTGTCCATGAACTCTGTGGTAATGAAACATTGAATACAACAGACTAAAGAAATCCAATGAAAATGGTGATTTGAACATCATGTTTCTCATGATGGAGGACATGTATGAAGAAAATTAGGATTAAAATAATATTTCTAAGCATTTCTCTATTTAAATTGTGGTGAATCTGGAGCAGATGAAAATCTGGATCCAAACTGTACAGCTGGAAAGCTCTGAGATTGCTCACTGTTTTTTGTTGCACTCGTAATGTTAGGTAGACTGTAAGCTCGTGTAAACAAGGGGATCATGGGAAATCAGTGCAGGCTTACCCTACAACTCAGACCCACATTTCTAAACTCCTGCCACCTGGCAGAAACGATGTCCTAGACACACACAAACAAGTTTCTTGTGTTTGTGTGTGAGAACTGAGAAGGATTTGAGAATAGATCAAAGATGATCGGAGTGAGTTTTTAAAGAGGAGTGAGTATTGTTTGTGTTTTGCTAATGCACAAAGACAAATTTATTTGTTTTTGTTTTCCATTGTTGTGTTGATTGTAGCTCCAGAGTGGTATTGTTTCTAAACAATTATGAAAGTATCCTAAAGACGATTCTATTTTGATCTGGGCAGTTCAAACTCTGACTTGATGTCTGTCATATGATTCAATGGTGGGTCCAGTCATTTTCTTGATTATATTTGAATGATGATGTTTATCTGGGGATGAAAACCTTTGAAATTCACAATTTTTTATGTGAATGTTTTGCATTGAACCTGTGGCCCAGCCAGTGTATTCTCTACATCATAAATACGATCTTTTCTACCTAAACTTCCTCAAATGCTTTACAAATTTTAATAAAGAAACACTCAGAAAGGCAATTTTAAGCTTAATTTGGTTTCCATCTGTCCTCCATCACCAGAAAAATGTCACAAATACATATCAAAAAACTAAAAAAACACAATTTTCATCGGAGTGGGTCTTTAAACAAAATAATCTAATTTTAGCTTTAGTATACTCTGTCATAAATGCGGTCAGCTCAACCCCAATGTTTACTTTTAGGGCTGCCACAAACAATTATTTTAATAGTCGACTAATCACCGATTATTTTTTCCGATTAGTTGACTGATCGGGTCATATGCAAACTGGATGTAAAGCACAAATCTTAACTGACATTAGCTTTAAACTAACTAAAAACTAGAGATATAGCATCACCTGTAATAGTGTGAATGCTGTAAGCTGAATTTGGCCACTGAAGATGCTAGTGCTGATAGATGAAGATTCTGAAATTGAGAATAATAATAGCTGAAGGTGCTAAAGCTGACAGCCAGCTAAAATATTATTTAAATGCCAAATTAGCCTAAGAAGCTGAAAAAAAGCTTAAGTTAGCTGAAGCAACTATCATGCAGTTGAAATATTAGCTAAACTCCAAAATAGCCTAAAAACAAAAACAAAGCCTAAATTAGGCAAAATAGCTAGCATACCGCTAAAATATTAGCTCCAAAATAGCCTAAAAAACTGAAAAAACCCTAAATTAGCTAAAATAGCTAGCATGTAGCTGAAATGTTAGCTAAATTCCAAAATAGCCTTAAAAAACTTCAAAGCCACATTAGTCCATAAAGCTAGCAGAATGCCATTATAACTTTCAACTGTACTACACTCTGACTCCATATAATATAAAGTAACGATTAATCGACTATTAATTTTAGTTGTCAACTTTTTTTAGTCGACTAATCGTGGCAGCTCTATTCACTTCACAAGTTTTCTATCTTTCAAAATAAACAGCATGTTGGTCGGCATGCCGTGTTTTCCCGCGGCGCTGCATGTTTTCTGAGTATGTTCTGCTGAACACACCGTCAGTGACAGATGACTTTGTGATGGTGGTTTACGGTGGAAAGGAAGACCAGGTAACCTTGTTTTCAATGTGTGCACATCTTCTCAAAGCACCATGGGAAAGTGTTGACACAATGAGCTGTGGCTCACTGTGTCAACACTTTCACAGTCTCTCTAAATTTGCACCAAGGGGAACAGAAATCCTCACCCAATTAGGAGCAAGTAGTAGCAGCTTCTTTAGAGTAACACTGCTGTTCCCTCGCTGCACTGCCTTTGATTCAACCTCACACTCTTCCTCACATCAGCTGCTGATGAGGATGTGAACTCCCTTTTAGTTTGGAAGAAGGCAGGTAGGGGAGGGGAATGAAAGATTGGCGTGGTTTGTGATGGGACAGCAGGATGGCGTCTCTTTTGTCTGTCAAAGCAGCAGAGTCTTCTCAATTGTGTGAAGAGCCACGGTTAAGCCCTGTTACCCTCTGTTTAACCAGCTCCCAGCTAAATATAGATGATGCCCCAAATATAGGAGCAGGAGCTGTGACGAGTCATGGAAATTCTACCGTATGCAGAGACACCGTCTCCCTGAGCTCATGAGCTGGACTCTGTCCCCCGACCATTATTTTACAAAGCCATGCCTATCATCAACACGTGTCGCTGTGTAAAGAAAGGCTTACACAGATAACTGGCATATTTGCCTATTATTTAAATAATATAGCGTTCTGAGCTTTAAAATAACATTCAATCCCGTGCATTATATGGAAATAATCCAAACCAATTATACCTTTTAATTTTATCTTTGTCTCCTCTAGTATTTAAGGCATGTGGTACTACAGGTTTCAATTGAAATAATTTACATTATGTATAAAATTAGGGCTGCCACAAACCATTATTTTAATAGTCGACTAATCACCGATTATTTTTCAAACTGGATGTAAAGCACACATCTTAACCATCATTAACTTAAAACTAACTAAAAACTAGATATATAGCATCACCAGGGATAAAGCTAGTGTGAATACTGCAAGATGAATTTGGCTGCTGAAGATGCCAAAATTGATAACTATAAACGCTGAAGTTTATAGCTAAAAACACTGAAGCTAATAGCTGAAAACGCTGAAGTTGATAGCCAGACAAAATATTAGTTAAATGCCAAATTAGTCTAAAAAAATGAAAAAGTCTAAATTAGCCAAAACAGCTAGCATGTAGCTGAAATATTAGCTAAACTCCAAAATAGCCTAAAAAACTTTAATAAATACCAAAATAGTCCTAAAAGCTAGCAGAATGCCATTATAACTTTCAACTTTACTACACTCTGACTTTATATAATATAAGTAACGACTAATCGATAATAATAATTAGTCGTCGACTATTTGAATAGTGGATTAGTCGTTGATTAGTCAACTAATCATGGCAGCCCTAATGCAAATACTTAACTAAAATACCATTTCTTTTTGCTTATTCTCAGTTGTGACTTATGTGATTTTTTTTTAAATAAATATCAACAACCACTAGAGGGCACTGTAGATGTGTGGATCCGTATTTGCTGCTGACAGCAACACAGAAGAAGTGCTGCACAGTCTTAAACTGAGCTGAATCGTTTCAAAGCAACGCAGAGGATAAAGAATTCAACAGATTTAGTGATTTGAAGTGAAGAGTTGATTTGACTTCTAGTGTGTTCTTTTTGCTATTGTTATTTGAGTAATTGTTCACGTATTGCACCAATTTACATGAAAATGTTGTTTCATGATGCATGTTGGACCTTGGTAGTCTTAGTTTGTGGGCTTTGTTTATTTGTTTTCTTCAGGCAGTTTTGGGTAGGCAGCCATTAGCAGGAGCTGCTAAGGGCTCCTCAGCATGGATGAGTCAGCACTCTCTGACTTATTTTATGTATGGCCAAGGTTCCAATTCCCTTTTGGTTCATCTTTTGTTAGAACCAGCACACTAGTTAATTTAATTTTGTTCTTTCAATTCAGGACACAGGATTTCCTTTATTTCATTTTTGATTCTTATTGGTGTCCAGTTTTTGTTATTCTCTCCTTTTATATTTCCCCCCTAGACTCGGGGCAGGTGTGTCCATTGGGGATGTAACAGTCCTGTATTTTGTTAAATTTCTCCCAAAAGTGTAACGTCTACAGCATTTTTCTCTTTTACTATGCATTTTCTGACTGCTTCAACTGATACCGAGAAAAATACAGTAATACATATTAAAGAAGAACAAACTGATACAGATTGCACTGTAGGTAAATGAGTGCATCCTCAGCCACTTTGTCACACTGATCACAGGTTAATAACTTTTGTGTATCAAGGTATGAAATGCCAGCCTATTATTGTATTGATGCTTGTCCATTCAGCAGATATTTATCGTTATTGGACTTTCTGTGAGGTTTTTGGACTTTATTTTGGTTATGTTACGGGTTTGGTCATGTTCTGTTTTGAGTTGTCCCGTAGTCACATTGAGTTCAGGCTCGTCTTGATTCACTGCTGTCTTGACAGAATGACGTGACCACCTTGGGCCCAGCAGGAGAATTTTGCTGCGGTGGCAGGATTTTCTGCCACTGCAGTCCATGTCAAGTCACGCCCAATCAGATGAGATTTCCTGCAGCCAAGTTCAAGTCACGTCATGCCATGTCCTGATACATCTCACATCCGTCTGAGTGACTGAGTGACCCCTTCCCCCCTCACGTTCCAAACAGGAAGTGCCTGCTGAGATAGAACAACCAGCTTGTGTGATCAAACATGTGATCAAAGGCTTTGATAGAAAATTCATTTTAAGAATTTTTTTAGCAACAAAGCATCTCAAAATTCTTTAATCCAATGTCTAATTATTGGTTTTCACTATTTTCATCCCCTACTGTCACATTTCAGCTAAAGATCTGGCTTTTGTGTATTTACTGAGCACTGTGTTCACAAACTCTGCTTTCCTGTGTGTTTCTAGCTGGAGATGGAGAAGCTGCAGCTTCAGAGTCTAGAGCAGGAGCACCGCAAGCTGACAGCACAGCTGAAGGACGAGCGTGAGAAGAACAAGAACATAGTCATGATGCTGGTGCGTGAGTGCAAGCAGCTCGCCACCCGAGTGGTAGAGGAGTCTCAGCGCTTCGATGAGCTCCAGGCGCGCCTGGACGAGGAGAGTCGTTCCTCGGGCAAACTCCAGGAGGAGCTGAACAATGAGCGCCAGAAGAGCCAACAGATGGAGGCGAAAATGGAAAAGCAGCTGTCCGAGTTCGACACGGAGCGCGAGCAGTTGCGTGCGAGGCTAGGTCGGGAGGAGGTGGAGAGCCTGAGCCTCCGGCAGCAGGTGGAGCAGCTCAGAACTGAACGGGGCGACGGAAAGGATGCCGGTCCGGCTGAGGCGGAAACTGCTGCTACTCCACCCAAACCTAAAGTTCTGACATCTGTTTCTGTAGCTACAGAGCCTATTAGCTCCCAAACAGCATCTTGCCAAACAGACCAGCCCCCTACTGAGATGGAGGCTCCTAAAAAGACCCCACTGGCTATTCCGGTCAAGCCAACACCGGCCAACTACGTTGGGCTGAGCTTGCCAAAGACGTCTGGCCGGGGAATCGTCCACAGTAGCTCGGGAGGACAGGCACAGACAGAGAATGGCACCGAGGGACAAGCCTCCCACGGTTTACCCTCTGGGGTCAGCCCCCGTGTTCAGGCAGCCCGGTACAAGTTCCAGGATCAGGATCAAAACGGTACCTCATCCCAGAGTCCTCCAGCTCGAGACCTCTCTCCCACCAACCGGGACAACTTTGCCGCCAGGCAGCAAGCGCGTCACACCGTCACACAGGTCCTGTCCCGCTTCACAAGCCCCCCAGCAGGAGGGGCTGTTCCACTGCGTCCGGGGCTGCCCCACTCGGCCTCGGAGGGGGGGCCTTTTCCTGGGCGCCTGAACCATCCTATTGGTCTGAAGTCGCCCACGGTCACCAGGATCGACAGAGGAAACCCTCCCCCTATACCTCCCAAAAAGCCAGGGCTTAGCCAGACCCCCTCTCCTCCTCACCCACCCATCAAGGTGGTGGGGGACAGCAGCCGGTCCCCCGGGGCTGTGCTGAAACCAGCCACGCCCCAGCTGCCACCCAAACCTGCCCTGGACCTGGTACCAGCCCTGACAGCTTCTCAGGTGGGTCCCTGCCCTGCTGCCCATCCCGATCGGGGCCCGCCGCAGCCATCGGCAGCATGTGCACAGTGTCCGCCAGTCATCAGTCCTGCCACCGTAGCTAGTCGCCCCTTGTCCATAAACCCTCCCCCCACCTCCTCCTCCTCCATTAGTGCTCCATCCACCCATAGTCCTTGTTCCTCCGCAGGCAGCCTCCTGGCAACAGCATCAGGTAAATGGGCTTCCTCCTGCTCTCTGCGTCTGGTTCTTGACTTTCCCGCTCTTCTTTGGCTTTTCTTTTAGAGATGAGCCTAGCTTACAACAACAACAACAGCGTTTTACCCAGAAAAAAGACACCAGGTCGAATAATTCTAATCACTGACTCTGTTCTTCCACTGTTCTGAGATCTGATGTTGCTCCCTGCATTCTATCACTCCTCCATCTTTCGGGTCATTTCCATGTTGTCAAATCAGACCCTCTTTTTACTGCCAACATGTCGCTAACATCAAGGAGAGTTTTAGGCTTACACTGAGACAGAACAAAGACGCGTGTTGCCTCTCCGGTCTTCCCCCCGTATCCGCTGTCCTTTCTGAAGCTGATGCCAGAGGTTGCTTTCTCCCTTCCTTCCCTTCTCCATCCCATGCAGCATGTTGTGCGTTCCCCTCCATTTCCTGCACTCCTACTATTAACCATTTGTTCTTGGTGACTCTTTGAATTCATTCATATTGTCTCGTTGATGTGGAATTATTGTTTTTTTTGTGTTCATTTGCTCAATTGAACTTTGACTTTCTAAAGATGATTCCAGTTCATTTAGCATCATCCAGCAGGGATTTTAAAACTGGCTTCATTAGATTTAAAATACTACAAAAAGTAAAAATAAAAAAAGTAGCTAATGTTACAAAAGCTAAACTTTAATTATATAATTCTGATAATCATCGTTTCGTAATAAACACTTTTCATTTAAAAGAAAGGATATTTTTTAAGCATTTTTGCCAAGCATAATATTCAAATATACCAATGTAATACACATTTGTTGAAGTGAAACCATAAAAATAATGCTAAACCTCCTTTAACAAACTTCAAATGTACAATATTTAACTCAAGCTTGCTAGTGTGATGGCCAGGTTCCAAAAAGTTAGTCGCATTAGTTGTCACACAGCTGGGTGTCTGAAATTTGTCCTCCACATTTGACCCCTCACCTGGGGGAGTGGTGAGTTGCAGACACAGCTGCCCCCAATCCAACGCCTCAATACTGAGTGTCAAACAGGGAAACATCGGGTCACTTTTTTGGTATGACTTGACTGTGGACTTGAACCGTCAGTCTCAGGGTGGACACTCTTCCACTAGACCACTGACAGTCACACCACAATCCTCTGATAACTACAGCTTCGCTGGTGAACACTCGCAGTTCTGCTGACAGAGCGAGAAATCTGAATCATTGACACGAGGATTTATGGTTCAATTTCTCAAATTATCAAGCAAAACTATTCTTTTTATTGTTAAACTCTCATTTGAAACCACTGGCTGCTATCCCTGCAACCTTCTGTTTGGGTGAAGTTGTGGTGATGTCACTGAGTTGAATGGGAGTCAGGGTATTTTACAACATTCATCTCTACACACGACACATTTCCATGGCTGCACAAATCTTAGTTGGAGTGCTTGACTAAACGGATCCGCCTTAGTTCAGCTGCTCGACCATGGAAATGTATTCAACAACACGAGGAGTTTTTCAGCTGTAGCCTCAGAACAATAGTGATGAACAGGTAAGCAAGAGCTTGATGTTTTATTCTAATGATGACGGTGGTAGGTAGGACAGTATCAGGGATTAGACAACTTCTCTCCTTCAGAAGAACATGGTACCAACAAAGTGTGAGAGATTATTGAGAGTAATCATAGATGGACTAAAGAAGATGAATCTGTTCTTTCTGAATAAACATTTCAGGAAGGAGAGACCTTTTTCGTAAGGAAAGATTTATTTGTGATGTGAAAAGCTGTGCATATTCCATAGCGTTTTGGTTCTGGCCCGATGATGTCTTGCATGGATTAGCTCTGACTCATTGACTCAATAGGAGAACTGGACAGAGCGTGTGTGACATCATACAAAGAAAATGCCTTACTTCCTGCTCCTGCGAAATCAAGTCAATTCAATCGTAATTTTTCCACAACATGGACGTCGCCATGCTGGAGCCAGAGAACAGTGATTGGTCCAAGTTAATCTGAGTCAGTGTTTCTAAGGCACCTACTCTCTGTCGTAGGAGAAAGTCCTCCTGACGTTGGGGAAGAATATCCCAAAAGGAAATCCAGAAATGAAATCCAACAGTACATAAGGGAGAACGTCAGGTAGAAACGTGCTGGAAGCTGAAGCGTGGGTCGTGAACTGTGAATAAAGTGTGATGAGGACAGAAGCGAGGCTGGACTTGACTTGAACTTGGTAGAGACTAGAACAAACAGATAAACCACTACAAACTCAAGCTAAAATGGAGACACAAGGGCAATATTCACAGGGGTACCAGGGGAGCAGGATGAGTTTGATTTTGCTTGAGGAGACAAGAAGCCTGAAGGGACTAAAAGAGTGAGTGAGAGCTGCGTGGTAGAACAGTAAAGCAGACGGAGTAGCATGATATTCAGCAGACGCTGCTTTTTTAAAGTTAATTAGGTAAAAGAAGTGTACAATCCCATGAAACCGTTGGGTATCCTCACAAAGACATTACAAGTTAAAAGAGCCTGCAGTGGAAGATGAAGTTCATTCTTTTTTCTCCAGATTAATTTGATCGAATCATTTGATTTAATGAAAAATATTAGGTAACATTAGCTGCTGTGATTCTCTAAATTACTCTGCAGTTTTCTCTCCACCTTCATGTTTACCCCCTCAAATACTGGAACATCTGAGAATGTTTGCAGCAATCTTCTTATTTGACTTCTCTGAGTCAAATATTTAGGTTTAAGTAGATATTCACTGGATTTTTTTTAACTGATTTTGGATCTGGTGAAGTAGATTACTGTTTATTTATGTATTCTTGCAATGGGGTACAGTAATCCCTGGGTTTAAGGGATTGGAGACATCCGCGAATACGTCGAATACGAAGAACCCCCACTACCCGTCTCACTCGTCCCCCTGACCGAAGATGTCCGTTATCAATCCATACTCGTCAAAAACGCTTCTGATCATACTTTGTATAACACTTATTAAAAACATGGAAAAGTTGCTATGAAACATAGAGTTTTTTTATTCTTATTCCGTGCTCCTGAGAGGGGCTCCACTGTGTGGAGATACACCTCAGCAGCACAGCACCTCCTTCGGACATAAAAATTCATACAAGCATCTTAAGTTGTCGGAATTTTTGTCACAAACCCGAATAAAAATATCTATAACATCTATATCTATAATATATAAATATTTACAAATAAATAAATATCAATAATATATATCTATAAAATATCTATAAATATCTTTAAAAACTGAAAAAATATCTAAGAATTCGAGAAACCGCGAATAAATAAATACAAATACAGTGGGGAACACTGGGGGGGTTTGTTTTGTAGGTTTTACTATGAATTTACTATTAAGGTTTTTTCACCCATAATCCAACATAATGTACAATTCTCAATGGAAGACTTACTGTGGAATTTGAATGCCTTTGAAGTTGACAATTCAAAAAGACTAAATCCAACAGAAATTAAAATGCAATTAGTTTTGGAGTTTCTGTATATTTTATTTTTTAAATGATAAAACTGAATAATAATTTTTCATTTTGAATTCTAAATTTCCAGAAAACATTTTCAAATTGCATGATCAAATGCAAATTAAATTGTGAATTGGTCATTTAAAATCACTTTGAAAAAACAAACAAACAAAAAAAAGGTCCATCATTTACTGACTCATTTAGTGTCAGTTTGTAAACTCCAACTTGATCAGAATTTTAAAAGTTTGTTAAACTTTAAAGAGGCTAAATGTAAATATAAGAAGCACTTTCACTTTAAATTCAATTGATTGATTTATATTTATATTTTCAGATTAACTATCACATCAGGGTTAAGTTTTTGCTTTCCATTTGCCTTTAATTTACTATTTTGTAATTATTTTATCTATAATCAAGATATTTAAATTTACACTGATGTGTTCTATGTTCTATCATTAATGCAATTGCAATAGGTTTAGTCAAACTAGATGAGATAAATGACTTTATTTCCCAGTTGTGTGAATGTTTATATGTACTAGTATAAGAGGTTACATCTCTTACATCTAAATATTTTCAGAAGTATGAAACTAAATGTTCTTCTTTTGTGTTGCTTTGTGTGTTACTGACAGTATTGGTCGCCAAGTTTTATAATTTAATAATGTGTAATATGATGTAAATTCATTAAAGGATCATTTGTTACTAGAGTTCTTCAAATGAAGACGTTTCATCAACAAGTATGTGAACCCTGATAAAACGTAGATAAAACACTTCGCTTCCGTCCTCATCCAGAGTTCATTCTGAGACCATGGTCTTTCCAAGAAATACATAGTCAACAAGCTACAAGATAGCCTAAAAATGTTCCCTGTCCATTCTTATTTCAGCTTTTCAGTTGAGTTAAAACACAGCTAAAGAAAAAAAGCAAAGTTTAGGAAATCTAAAAATGATCAAAATATACCTTAAAGTACTAATGTTGGTCTATAGTAACTCCACACTGGCTCACTTAGAATTATTTGACAAATTCAACAAATTATTTTCTCTTCAAAGAGTAATTTAAATGTCATTTTTTTAAATAAATGTTGCCAGATAAAATCACTTATTAAATGTATACTATAGTTGCACTATTGTTTGTTTCCTTTGGTATAGGAAAGGACAAAGAGATGTAGAGGATACAACTGTAGAACCTAACTGAGATACTTTTATCCAATCCTGTCTTTAAACTTTCCTTTCATGTTTTTTTAAATTAAAGGTTTTTTGTAAAGTTGGTGTTCAAAGTAACTCTACAATATCTGATACATAAATAGTTTGCATAGTGTTTTCTTTTTAGCCAGTTTGGCTGGAGTTCATGTACTTTGTCCTCCTGACAAATACTATGATCAGCTTCCCAGCTAACCTTGTCCCACTTACAAATAGGGCTGCAACAAAAGAGTATTATTGTAGTCGACTAATCATTGTTTATTTTTACCGATTAGTCGACTAATCAGGACATGCTCAAGTGGATTTAAAGCACACATCTTAACCATTATTAGCTTTAAACTAACTATGAACTAGATATATAGCATTACCTGCGCTAATGCTAGAGTGAATGCTATAAGCTGAATTTGGCAGGTGATACTAGTGATGATAGCGGTCAATGCTGAAATTGATAGCTAAAAATGCTGAAGCTGATAGCTGAAATCGCTGAAGCTAACAGCTGAATACGTTGAAGCTGATAGCCAGCTAAAATATTAGTTACATGCCAAATTGGCCTAAAAATATTTTAACAAAGCCTAAGTTAGCCAAAAAAGCTAACATGTAACTAAAATATTAGCTAAAATTGCCTAAATTAGCCAAAATAGTTAGCATATAGCTGAAATATTAGCTAAAGTCCAAATTAGCCTAAATATAACTGATAAAAGCCTAAATTAGACATAAAAGCTAGCATGTAGCTAAAATATTAGGTAAAATAACCTAGATTGACCAAATTGTTGGAATGTAGCTGAAATATTAGCTAAATCTCAAATTAGCCTAAAGAAATGGATGAAATCCTAAATTAACCAAAACAGCTAGCATGTAGCTAAAATATTAGCTAAAATAGCCTAAATTAGCCAAAATAGTCAGCATGTAGCTGAAATATTAGCTAAACTCAAAATTAGCCTAAATATAGCTGATAAAAGGCCAAAGTAGCCATAAAAGCTAGCATGTAGCTAAAATATTAGCTATAATAACCTAAATTAGCCAAAATTGTTAAAATGTAGCTGAAATATTTGCTAAACTCCAAATTAGCCTAAAAAACTGATATAAATTTAAATTAGCCAAAACGGCTAGCATGTAGCTAAAATATTGCTAAAATAGCCTAAATTAGCTAGCATATTTAGCATGTTGCTGAAATATTAGCTAAACTCAAAATTAGCTTAAAAAAACTGATTAAAACCTAAATTAGCCAATACAGCTAACATGTGGCTGAAATATTAGCAAAAATATTAGCTAAAATAGCCTAAATTAGCAAAAATTGTTGGCATGTAACTGAATTATTAGCTAAGCTTCAAATTAGCCTAAAAAAGAAAAAAAATCCTAATTTTGCCAAAACAGCTAGCATGTAACTGAGATATTAGCTAAACTCCAAAATGGCGTAAAAAACTTTAATAAATCCAAAATAGTTCAAAAAGCTTGCAGAATGCTATTATAACTTTCAACTTTACTACACTCTGACTCCATATAATACGAAGTAACGACTAATCGACTATTAAATTTCTCTTCGACTATTTTAATAGTTGATTAGTCGTCGATAAGTCGACTAATCATGGCCAGCCCTCCTTGTATATGAGTGGAACAACGATTACTGCTGTGTCTCCAAACTTGCTTACCAATGCTTGGCTAAGCTTAGAGTCACATCCTCTCACTGCTAGTCTTCCACCTCCGAGTTTAACCTTTGCTGCTGCTGCTCCTCCTTCCCCTGCAGGCTGGTGGCCCTCCGTAGTCCCCTCTCTTAGTGGCAGTGGGCCTGCTGCCCTGGACAGCGGGCTTTCTCTGCTTCTCCAAGCTGCTTCCCAGGGAAATGTCACTTTATTGTCAATGCTGCTTAACCAACCAGACTCGACCACCAACATCACCACCACCAACACCTCATCCACCATCATCACCTCTAGCGCTGGCATGGACAACAAGCCAAATCATCTTGCCCTTGAAGACCACTTCAACATGAACCAAAACTCTGCTTTGTGTGTTGCTGCCTGTAATGGACACAAGGGTAAGTTCAGTTTCATGGGAGTGATTCATTTAAAACACTCTTTAACAGTTCCTTTTAAAGTCCATCTGCAATCATCTTCTGATGTATTTTAATGCACTTCCAGTGATCTTTTAATTTTGACGATGCTGATTTTAGCCAAAATCAAGAAACCTGTCATTTTCTAGGACATAGTTTCGGTCAAGCAACAGGAGTTTATAAAGCTGCATTCACACCAAACGCGATTCCAGTGACAAATTCACGTGGCCCACCAGCTACCAGCTAATGTTTTTAGGATGATTGTTGTAAGGAACGGTAGTTGTGTGTATCTCACTTAGAAGGTATGAAGACACAGATGATGTTGAGAGATCAGGTTTATTTATTGTAAAAGAGTTCTACAAAAACATGTCTCCATGTTTGGGTTTATCTTTCCATACCGGAGTGAGATAGAAGCCGCTTCCACGGTGTTTCTGTGTCTCTGTGGCTGAGCTTGAAGGCTCACTGTCTCGTATTAACCTGCCAGAGCCGGGAGCCTCAACACCCGCAGCACCTCTCTGTCTGCAGGCATATCCAGCAAGTGAGCTCCACCGCGGAGCGAAAGCCGCCGATCTGTCAAGTGTATCCCGCCTTCACCCCAAAGTAGCTGGATGAGCTCTGCTCTAAGGAAATCGAAGGAAGTTCACGATCGAGTCACTGAAAACATCACGTGCACAAAGCTGCGTTCCTGATTGGCACAAGCGATGAGTTTACTCGTCAAACTTTAGATATTCAAATTTTGGCCGCGCCTTCTTCGCGCCTCGCCGCTCATATCCAGCTGCTGCCAGACCACCGCGCTGCGTCCGTCGCTCAAATCGATGCAGGACTTTAAACCACCTCAATTCCCGTATTTACCATTGACTTAACATTGAAACTGGTCGCCTCCGAATTGCGTTCGATGTGAATGCACCTTTAGAATTATACCTTGAGTTGTGGGCGGGAGTGTTGGCGCTGAGCAACCACGCCCCCTTTCCCCTTGCCTTAGCTGAGAGCTCCATGCAGGAAGCTTATAGCCCGCACAAGCGTATTTTCTATATCATAAATTCGCTCTTTTCCAAAATTTTTCATCTGCTTTCATATTTTATATAAACACCACCCTTACCTGCGTGGGTCTTTAAGAAACATCCCCTTTGGTCAGAGGAACCCAGAGAGCTGTTTTTACCCCGACTGATGTTTTATTCATGAACGTCTAAAAACTGCAGCTTATGCTTTTGCTAGTGTATGCTTCTGGGCTTAAGGTTTTAGCTGAGGCGAAGAGTGAACATACATTGAAATGAACATCAATAAAAGCTTAAAACACAGTATCTTAGTTAGCCTAATAAACCAGGGAAACTGGGATTTATGTGATCCACACTGGGAGAAAGGCTCATCTGAACAAGCATGGATGAGAAAAGGACATCATCTGGTTCATGTTTACACCTTTATTAATACAGTCGATAGGTTAGGGCACTCCAATAAGAATCACGAATAAATGGTATTCACAACATGAATGCAGTGCACCAGAGCAACGGGAAAACAGGATTCATTAATGGAGCTTTTAAATGAATAATTAGACCAATTCTATTAGAAGTTTCAGAAGAAAAAGATCCCATTTCCTCGTCTCTGCACAAGTTCCTGCTTAACACGGCTCACTTTTGATCCATAGAAGCCTCAGAGATGTTCCTTTGCTCACAGCTGACATTTCCTTACAAACCTATGACTCACTTTCAGTCTGCAGCTAGCGAGTGCACGAATGAAAATGGAGGCGGAAAGATTTTAGGAAACTGTTTGTACCACTCACTGTTTGTTTTATTGTTGGTGCTGCTGTCCATTCTAAGGTAGTTTGCTTTAAACAGTAAAATGTATGTCTTATGTTCCAATCTACCAAGATACCAGTTTACAATTATTTATAGTCATGGTTTGTTTATAGGAGCGTTTGGTTGCATTACTTACATTTTCCTCATCCTCTCAGTTTGCATGTACTTCAGGCACTCAGCAGAACTGCTGCAGCAGACTCACACTCCTAATCTGTCCGCTTTGTTCCTTTTTCAGAGTGCGTGAAGCTGCTGCTGTCTTCAGGATTTTCTGCTGATATTTCACATGAAAATGGATTTACACCCTTACACTTTGCTGCTGCCAATGGACACACATGGTGAGCTTACTGACTAGTTCACTTTAAGCTTTAAAGCTTCACTTTACGGTACGTTTTTCTTGTTGGCTTTGGGGTTTTTTTTCCGCAAACAAAATGTTGTCTTTAATGATGGCATCACTTTCAAAGTTGCATCAGTTTAATTTTGTTGTTTGCAGGAAATATTAGCATAAACTCCTCCAATGAAAAGGTAGAAATGAGGTACAAATCAAGGAAAGTTGGTAGTTAAAATCCTTGGTCAAAACTGCCCTCGCAGGTGAAAAATGGGCAGATCTGTGCGGGGCGCGCAGGTGGCTCGCTTCAGGTTAGATGGTAGACCGCTCAAATGTTCATGCACATTTTTCTATGGGTATGCTGCGGGCAACAGGTCTTAGTGAACTTGTAAGGATAAGTAATGAGGCGCAGGCGTGTCAGACCGACGTTTCATTTTTTGAACTCCCGTTACTGCTGTTTAAGTGATCAGTGTGCGCTCCCTGACTATTAGAAATGAGGAAATTTAACGGCGTAGTTTTTGCAGGTGTCCTATGTATCATGCACACACCCTGTGGGTTCACATTCATAAGGTGTCAGAATGCGGATCTTACCAACATTTAGAGTGTAGTGTAAAGGTACCATACAACAGCATCACCGGTACTTCATAAGTGTGTGCTTCTTCTACATACTTACTACACATAACTGACGTGGCTATATGAGCCTCAAGGGGCCACATGACACACCTGCACTCCATTTATGTTCTGACTTCATGTCTTTATGATCTCTCCAAGAATCTTTAGTTCTATCCCAGCCAGCAAGGTCTAGTGGGCCCCATATGGTTTAAAAGTGAGTAGATAATGTGGGCCCGATTGATTTTGTCCACAGTTTCTGTGGTGGCCCCACCTTTGTTTGCCCACATTGGCTTAAGGGGGTAACTCAGTGCAGTTGGCTCGCTAGGCTAGCCAGCTTCTCTGTGGACAGCATAGTGTGCTAGTGAGGTCTGCTGTATCAAACTAGCCAGCTGTTGTATTGAGCTGGCAAGCTCCGTTGTAGCAAACTACCCACTGGGTGTCCCCTAAAGCCAATGTGGGCAAACACAGGTGGGGCCACCACAGAAAATGTGGACAAAATCAATCGGGTCCTCATTTTCTGCCCACTTTTAAACCATACGGGGCCCACTTGGCCTTGCTGGCTGTGATGGTGCAAAGACCACCCGTCTTTATTTCCGATTATTACAGATGGAAGAATTTAAGTAGATCTAGATGAGGGAGCTCATTAATGTTGTAAGGACCACTGCCATAAGATGGTGTACAGCTGTACACAGGTGACTTTATATGTCACTGACTGATTGATATCTGAATGTCTGTATTAACCTCAGGAACAACACTTCTTACATCAGGTCAGCCTCAGTGTAGTAGTTGATACGCTCGCCAAAAGAACTGACGGCGAGTTGCTGCTAGTGAATGTGCGGTTTCATAATATCTGATTGCTGGGTTATATTTAGGACGGGATATCCATAAGATCCATGGAAATAACCCTCACTAACATCACCAACAGCTCCGCCCAAACAAACACATGCAGCTCACCGTAGGATAGGAGGGGATCTTTGTGTGGACCAGGCTCATGACTCTGAGGATCTCCTGGTGATCTACTGTAGACCTGCTGTGGGGCTCTGTTCTTTATTGTTCTTTATTTACTTTTAATTCCAACAGAGGCTAATGCTTACACATGTTCAGAGATCTACACCACATGTGTCAAAGTCAAGGCCCGGGGGCCAGATCCGGCCCTCCTGGAAATTCTATCCGGCCCTCCAGATCATTTTATTTTATTGTTATTAATGACCCGATGTTATCTTTAGCTATCTCATTTCTAACTTGTATAATATTGACAAAATATATTTTCATGGGGAGTAAAATGTTGAAAGTTATTTAAAGTTTTTGTTGATTTATTCTGAATAATATTCCTGCCTTTTTACTATTCATAATTATGTTAAAAAGTTATGGTTTTAAAGTTTTTTAAAAATGGCATTCTGCTAGCTTTTTGGACTATTTTGACATTTCTATTTGGGATTTTTTATTTTGTTTTGAAGTTTGGTTGATATTTTGGCTACATTCTAGCTGTTTTAGCTAATATAGGCTTTTTTGGGGCTGTTTTGGAGTTTAGCTAATATTTTAGCTATGTTAACTTTTTTGGCTAATTTGGGCTTTTTTCGGGTCTTTTTTGGCTGTTTTGGAGTTAGGCTAATATTTACACGCTAGCTGTTTAGGCTAATCAGCTAATATTTTAGCTGGCTATCAGCTTCAGCATCTTCAGTGGCCAAATTCATCTTACAGCATTCACACTAGCATTATCACAGGTAATGCTATATATTTAGTTCATAGTTATGTTAAAAGGTTACAGCTTTAAAGTTTCAAAATGTAGTTTTAGTGTTCAATAAATGTTTATCCTGTTCAGCCCGTGACCTAAGGTGTGTTTTGGATATTGGCCTCCTGTGCGATTGAGTTTGACACTCCTGATGTATTGCAAGCATAGACTGTATAACAGAACCGGACTGACTTCTTTGACACCCCTGATGTAAACCATCATTTTTATTCTGATCAATTAAACTAATTACATTTTACATATGAATAATATCTACAAATAGAACTGAGATGTTTCACCGTTAGACATAGAGATTCATCTTGAATTGTTCAGTCAGATCATATGTCTGTTCCAGAGCTGACATGTTGCCTACGTAGATTTTACTATAAAGCTGTGTTCTTTTTGTTCTTGTTTTGATTTAGTCAGATATGTTCTTGATAAAGATTTATATTAAAGGCATCCTTTATTTACACTTAACCGTGACCTTCCCTCTATAGAGTGATGTATTCAACCACAAGATGCTTCTCTCTGCATTAACTGTAGGCAGTAACCAAGTGCTGCTTGTCAGACGGAGAACTTTACTGAGCGGTGCTCCCTGTGGTCTGCCTCCCTCCCTGCAGCTGTGTGGAGGAGCTGCTGGCTGCAGGCGCTGCTGTGGACGCCGTGGCTGCAGACGGACAGACCTCCCTCTATGTGGCCTGTGAGGCAGGATGGCTGGACTGCACCCGGGCCCTGCTGGACGCCGGAGCCGATCGCTCATTGGCGACCACGGTAAGACTTTCTCTTGCAGTGTTTAGGACACAAGTGCTGATGTTGATTCATCGTGCAATCTACATATTCTGATTCCCAAGTCGTCACATATTTGGTTAAAGACCCCTCCACGTCAAAAATTAACGCTCTTGGTGTCCCCAAGTGTCGTTTCTTGAAGTGCTGGCTGTTTGTAAAATCAAGGGTACGTGCGCGGACTAGTCCTCTGGAACCAGCTGGTACCGGTACTGGTACCAGGTTAGCGTACCAGTACTAGATTGGTGTACCGGTGAGCTAACCCAGTACTGGTACGCTAACTCACGTATCGGACGCGGTACCAGACACTAACTGGTTCGGGGTTAGGGCAGGGATTCCCAAACTTTTTCTTGTGAGACCCACAGTTTTCTTCTCAGATGCGGTGCCGGGTTGTGAAAATATCAGGGTGTGTCTAAATGTACGCATTCCTGTTTTCCCAGAAAGTCACATGTAACCATTTACTAATAACCCTTGACAGAAAAAAGTCAGAAAAAATAATAATCCTTTCAATGAAATAGCTGAATGAAAAAGTCTAATTATTTTGTCATCTGCTGCTACCTATGTGCATTATGTTTTCACCAGAAGAGTGTTCCCTCGTTTATTGCGAGTTATTTTCTAAAAGAAATTCGTGAATTATGACTACAGATGTAAAACTTATCACTACATACTTCATACATACACTTTTCTCAGACAGACATGAACATTTTTACACTTTTCTCTCTTGTTGAAACTCTCAAAGTTCAAAACTTCATAGAAAAAAAGTCCAGTTTTATAGATCGAAGACAAATATCTGATTAGAGCTGCACGGATCAGAGAGGGGCACAGACTGCAGAAGGCTGGAATAAGTCTCTATCGCATGGCCAGAGTGGGGAAAAAAAAATCATGGGTCTCTGATATTGTTCAGTGGAGGTGGGCCGGATCCAGCCCACGGGCCATATTTAGATCCTGGTACTGGACCGTTCCAGTTCGCAGCCAGCATGTCAAAAACGACGAGTTACGCCTGGTTCACACTGGACGCGGAAGCGCCGCGGAACGGAGGCCACTTCCATTCTGTGGCCTTGTTAACATGTGGTGTGGTTCACACCCAATGATATACATTAGTAATGTATTATAATATGTTATACATAATATATATAAATATATACTATATTTGAAATATATATCAATGTTCACACCAGGCGTGGAGCGCCGCGGTCCTCCACGGAAGACTCCCGCCGTGCATCGGATCGTTTCAGCGTCTGCTCTATTTTTTGTGCGAGCCGCAAGCGATCCACGTCAACTCTGGCAGGAAGTTGCATCAGGATATATGAGAATATCCGGTTTATTTTCAAAATAGAACTAATTTTTCACAATAAAATGCAGCAATTGACAAATGTGATCATGTTTTGTATCTAAACAGATTCTAGAGATGAAAATAAACATGCAACCACAACACACACACACACACACACTTCTCTCTGTGTGTCTCAACAACAGATACATTCAAGATGTGAAGGCCGACTAACTACTAGCTTCTTCCTAACAGAAACATGGGGTCATATTTTAGGTTATTAACCAAACATCAATGTGTGAGGAGTTGTTATTGAGGATATGTTGACACAATTAAAAACATGTCACTTCCTGTGCTCATGAGGTCATCAGTTTCTCTCCTCTCTGTATAGCTAACAGTATTTTAAACTATTTCTGCATATATTTATATTTTATTAAAAAAATTGCCTAAAAGTATGAATCAAAGGCAAATACTTCCACGTTTTTATGTTTTTTAAAGACATTTTGTTTATCGTGACTTTTATTTTTCTAATGTAAAATTTGAGCATTATATCAGTGTGAGCACCAGGATGCTTGGGTTTTCTTCGTCTCCATGGTAACCAAAGAGCGTCCATGTTGCTGTGGTACCATGTAGTGAGACTCTGAATTTAGTCGACTGCTTTGCTCTGTATTTCGCTTGACTTCCATACCGTGGGCAGAAGCCCAGCATGAAACTTAAGCTCAATCAGAGCTCAGGTTTGGTAACTTTTATCCTGAAAACTATAAATTAGAATAGCATTAAGCCCCTCACTGGATCTGGTTCTGTGTGTGAAGGATGGCTGCACGCCCCTGCATGCTGCCGTGCGCTCAGGACACGTGGAAGTGCTGCGGCTCCTCCTCTGCCACAAAGGTCCCAGCGACCCTCCTGCTTCGCCCCACTTCCTGGCCCTTCCTGCCGCGCTGCTGAACCAGGCCAACAGGGACGGCTGGACCGCTGCACACATGGCCGCTGTGCTGGGCCTGAAGGTAAAAATAGAAAAACATTTAGCACCGTGTTCCCCTGCTGACAGTTGATGCAGAGTTCCTAAGCCCCTCTGTGTACGTAATTATGGTTCCTCTTATTACAATGTAATGACTCCTCACAGCGTTTTCTCTCCAGGGTAACCGTATAACACAAGATTTGTCACATTTGGTACAATAAAACAGCTGAAACCTAAATAAGAGGTGATGCACAGGAGGCCATCTGTTATTGTCAACGACTGTATATGAGAACTGGAAGGTGGTTTCATTTGGATTAGCTTCAAGAGAATCAAAAACCAGATCGTACATTGGAAAAAAAGGTTACAATTTGAAAGCAGCTTTTAAACTCAGAATTACACAATGTAAATGTGAAGGAATGATTAAAAATTAGACAAATACAATTAAAATTATAAATAATCTCAAAAGAAATAGTGAAAGTGTAAAAGAAATAATGTAAATTCAAAACTTGAACAAAAAAAAAAAAGAAGAAATCTTGCGTTTTGGTAGCCAATATACAACAGAGAATTAAGGCCACCAAAAAAAAGTAATATTACAAATATTTTTCTCGCAAATTTACGAATTTTAATTCCTCACTTTTACAATAGAAAAAAACTCTTAAATTATAAGTTGTAAATTTACAACATTTTAAGTCAAAACATTAAAAAAAACAAACATTTTTGCTTGTAAACTGGCCCTAATACTCCGTCATACCCCACCTAAAATAATGCTGGGATGTTTTAAAAACATTAAAAAGGGTGTAAATCGAAACTGTAAACTGAGGACTGAAAGTGAAAAAGGAAGCAAAAGTTGAAAGTACAAAAGACAGCAGCTGCCTGTTAAAAAAATAACAATATTTTTCATTTAGTAACACTTTATAGCTTTAAGTTTTTTTACATTCAAGTTTTAAATTTACCTTTTTTTATTTTCAATATTTCTTTAAAGATAAATTTTATTTTAAAATTGTATTCTGTCAAGTTTGTACAATGTACTTCTGAGTTTTAAAAAAATATATATATTTTTTTGTATCATTAATTTTTTTTCTACAAATTTACTGCGTTTGTTTTTTTTAAAATTACAATCTGGTACTTTAAGCTGATCCTGATTGGACCACAGAACTGGACGGAGTGAGAAAACCGTTTACTTCCAGCTCAGTTTAGTCACCACTTTAGTTTTGGAGCCAAATGTCATCAGTCAGCAGTGATTGATCTGAGTTGGTCTGAGTCCTCGTTTCCGTGGCAACCACTCTCATCAATCAGGAGAGAGCTTGTTGGAAGGCCACACCCCTACCACTTGAAAGGGGGCTACACAAGAGAGACCACATACTGTTATTGAGACATCTGATTGGTCAGTTTATTATTTGAATAATTTGCACTAAAAAATGTAAACAAAAAATAGGATTAGCGAGAACATGTGAAAAAAGGTGTCAGATCAAGAATGAATATCCTGACCAATAGAATGACTGAGTAACAGCTGCTTATTTCTCTATAGAAGTCTTTTGTCTTCTTGGAACCAGCAGATACTTCCAGGGAGGAGTCACTGTCCAGTTCTCCTATACAGTCGATTGTTGTTTATAGTCGTCATCCTGCCGTTGTTGTCCTCTTGAGTTGTCCTGATTGTGTGTGTTTGTCCAGGACTGTCTGGAGGTGATGTGCAGCCATTCTGAACAAGACATTGAGAGAAAGGACAAATGCAACCGGACAATTCATGATGTGGCAACTGACGACTGCAAAGAGCTGCTGGAAACCCTGCGTGAGTGACGGATGAAACTCACACGGTTGTGTTAGTTTTCCTGCATTGTGTACTGTGTTGCACTAAGACAGGAAGCACCGACAGACCTTCATAAATGCTGGATCTCACATCACTGAAGTCGTGTCTCATGATGACCTGAAGCTCTCTGCAGCCAGCAGTGACGTTTGAAATGTCTCCCTGTGCAGGACACCTGCATGCTCTCATGATGCCTGTGAGGAGCTCAGGTAGAGCAGGTCAGGGTCGGTTGCTGTGTTGCTGCTTTTGGGTTTTCTCAATCAAAGCACTTTCAATACAAGCATGTTTTTTCCAAACACTCTCAGCTCTAACTATCAGATTGATTTGTATGGAGTAACAGGAAATCCAAATGATTAATTCTGTGTCCCTTTGTCACTGAAACATATCGGATGTGTTGTATCCTTTTCCCTCCTGCAGATTCATACCGAGTTCTGGTGCTTCTCCGGAGTCCCAGAGGAGGACGTGGCTCCATGTGTTCTCTGGAAGCCCAGGAGGAATCCAGCAGCCATGTTGTTGTTGGAAGAGTGAGCGTCCATCGAGGGATGTGCTGGGACGAGCTGAGTGCCGCTCTGAGTCGTATCTTCACCTCCTACCTCCAGGTCGTCTGTGGGGAGTCTCAGACGGGACAGCTGGAGCAGAACCCCCCACTGGGACTCGGGTTCTCCAGTTTTGCTTCTGTCCTCGTTGGTGAGATAAAGACAGAATTCCCGTCCCTCAGAATGCTTGTACCGTATTTTCCACACTCATATCATGCGGCGCAGTCTTAATAGAGTCTATTTCTGTGCCCATACATGAGGCGCGCCGTGTTATAAGGTTAAACTTTATTCCACTGTTGTTTAATCAGCCTTCTCCTACAAAACGTCTTTGGCAATAATGCCGGTAGCCTCAGCCAAAGCTCGGACAACAGTTACAGCAGATGTTCAGCCCAGTAGATTGTGAAGGAGAGCCGCTTTTCTCCTTCAGAAACTACGAGAATTATTGTGTTAATGGTTAAAAAGTTACAGTATGTTAAAGATTTTGTGTTTAAGCGTCAATGACGACCCCTCAGGTGTTAAATGGTTACCGAGGTTTTTGTTTAATGTAACTTCAAAAGCAGATAGTGTTAAAAACTAACTGATGAACAAACCTCCTTTTCACATGTGATTCATATGAGTACATTCATCTCTGTAGAATCCATGGTTTACATACTACAACCAGAACCTGAACCAGGATCACTAACTATCCCTCCACTTTGAAAACATAAATCCGACTGTGCTCTTTGTGCAGCCGAGTTATTTTTATCCAACATAATTATTTCTGTAAAGTCCACTGGGCTTGTGTTATTAAAAAGCTGTCTTTGTGTGTTTACAGACAACACTCCATTCAGACAGACACGTTTGAGGCTCAAACATCATCTCTAACATTTTATTGCTCTATTTGAGGTTGAAGTTTCATAAAACCAAATCTACATGATCGAGGTTTAATCAAAGTGTGATTCCACAAGTGTTTAGAATAAAGTTTTTAATTGGGCTAATTTGGCATTTAGCTAATATTTTAACTGGCTATCAGCTTTAGTGTTTTTAACTATCAATTTCAGCGTTTTCATCTATCAGCACTAGCATCATCAGGGACCAAATTCAGCTTACAGCATTCACACTAGTATTATCACAGGTAATGCTATAAATCTAGTTCATAATTATGTTAAAAAGTTTTAAAGTTTTAAATGTAGTTTTAGAGTGTTCAATAAATGTTTATCCTCTTCGGCCCGTGACCTCAGGTGTGTTTTGGGTTTGACCCCCTGTGCTCTTGCTTTACATAATCAGATGAAATGTAACACCATGTTGTTACAGCTTAACTGTTTCATGCTTTACTTTTTAATGTTCTGACCTAAATCTGCTGGAGTTGGTAGAAAAACAGCAAAAAGAAAACTAACTGCAGCGGCTCATCTCTTCAGTTCTTTTTTCGTGTTTCTTTTTCAATTCTTGGTTTCTGTCTGACTTTTTGTCTTCACCTGTCTTCCAGGTGACACTGAATGGCTGCCCGGTCAAGAACCTCCTTTATCTCCGTGGGATCTGGTCAGAAAGCCTCTCAGCCAGCAGATCAGCATCTGCCTCAAAGGTACCGACCAGAGCAGACTTTCTAGTTTCCTCTGCTGGTGTCTCAGTCACAGCCACACTGATGAGTGGGTACGGGCTGTCTGTGGACGACCAACAGGACGCGCAGCAGCTGAAAATGTCCTTTAAAAAGATGTAGAAAATATTCTCGGGGGTCACAACCACAGAAGTCCTTATCCGATCACGTCGCCTTAGACTGGATGGAAATCAGATGTTGTCTCCCGATCAGGATCAGATATTTGTTTGTTTTATTATTTTGATCAGGGCTTTACATTTAAAGGGTAACACAACAGGACAGTTGGAGGCTGACTCACGCTCAGCCCAGATTTGACAAATGCAAAAAAAAAGGGGGCGGGGCTTGGGGAGGTGGGCTGAGTGTGGAGGTGGTCTGGAATCTGTGATTGACAGTGAAGTTAGCTTGAGATAAAATATATTTTGTTATTGTCTTAAAATCATTAGGCCTCATCCGGCTGCCTCATCATCCCACAGCAGCCAGCCAGCATCCTGAGGTTAGTTTAGCGAGCAACAAGCCCCGCCACGCTCGGCGTCAGCATGGCAGTTTGAGCCTCGCCGTTCTCGATGTCACGGGGAGAGCTTCAACTCTCGGTCAAATATGGGCGGGGCTTTTCTACTGGGACTCAGAGCATGATAACGTGAAAATGACACAGGACTTCCACCAGTTAACCAATCACAAAAGTCACCTGTAATACCTCAATTCAACCTTTAGGGGGCAGCACACAGACACTTTTAGACCATTTATTTTAATTTGTCAAGAATTTGGCGATGGACAACAGACAGAACTTTAAAAAAGAATTTTATAGAGGTCAACCGAGTATAGAACATTGATTTACTGTTTAGTTACTCTTCAAACGAATATCCTGGTAGAAGTCTGCAATCACGAACGGATCATGACGTTTTATTACTGTAATTCGGAGCAGAATCCAGCAGCAGTTTGAGCAGGACACGAATAAAAACAGTTCTGTAAGGTCAGCAGGAGGTTCACCGTCAGAGATCGGGGCTCAGAAACGCTTCTAAGAAAGGTTTTATCGTGACAGCGAATGCGTCTAGCTGCTTGTCTCATTGCAAACACCGACCCACGCAGACATTACAGCAGAAAAACAATCAGGTTTTTGTTTCTTTTTAATGAGAACGGCGCTCTCCTGCTGCCGGCAGAGACGGCAGTGAGACACTGCAGAGAGCAGGCTCTGGGAAACGATGATTAAACTAAATGAATCCATGATGTCTCAGAAACAACCAAACGGAGAAATGGTTACACTGATATGAGCCAGTCATGAAAACACAGCAACAACTGTGACAGGAAGTTCTTGCTTTTAGTTTTATATCAGTATAAATATTTTAATTTTAATTTTAGTGTCAATAAAATCTGCTCATCCCCGAGGTATGGAGTTATTGTATCTGAAATCGGCAGAGTGTTTTGTGTTTTTCTTTTTTACTTATTAATTTATTGATTTGTTAAAAGGAACAGACAATGTACCTTTTTCTTCTTTTTGTCCTCTTTTCATTTTTGGTTTCCATCATGTTTCAGTTTACAATGTATTGCATGTTTTTCCTTTTATTGAATAAAAATGAATTGAAATAAAATAAATAAATAATGGAGATCTGATCACATGATCCAAAAGATCATAAAGCTCCAGACACCAAACTTTGTCACTTGACTAATATTTACTTTGGTGTCCTAAAGATTTTAGCAATCACTTCTATTTTAGAATAATTGTTTATGTAAAATTCATCAAACTTAGTCCTAAAGGAACTAACGCTTTCCCACGTGAATAATTATCAGCTATTTTTACTAGGAGAGTTAACATTTTTTAGTTATTGTAGTATTGGGTCAAATCAGGCTCAGTAAAAGTGAATGAAAAAACAGATTGAAAATAGAAAAATAGACATTGTAACAGAATTTTTGGGGGAAAATTTGAACACTGAAAAAAAGAAAATTTGAAAACAAAACATTATACATTTGAAAAAAAATGTTTTGAAATTTTGAAAAAAAAAAAAAAATGTTTTTTTGAAAATTAAAAAAAAAACTGAAAACTTGAAAAAACCTTGAAAATTGAAAAAAAATAGTGAAAACTTGAAAAAAACTATAAATGTAAAAATTACTGATTGGAAAAATATATCCATTAGTAACAGCTGCTGTTTTGAATTTTCTTTTTTTTCTGAATCTTCACCTCCAGTCCTCAGTTTTACAGCTTCAATTCTGGTTTTCGAGTTTTCACTGCCGAGCTGAGCCTAATTTTACATTTTACTTTGAGCTCATTGGCTACCCGAAAATGCATCCCATCTTACCTAAACTGTAAAACAGAGTGAAGATTCAGAAAAAAAAGGGAAAATTCAAAACAGCAGCTACTAATGGATCTTTTTTTTTCAATGAGTAATTTTTAAATGTAGTTTTTTCAAGTTTTCAAGGTTAATTTTGAGATTTCAGTTTTTTTATATAAATAAAATGTTTTTTTTTCAAAGTTTCATTTTTTTTTCGTTCATTTCAAGCTGATCCTGATTTGACCCCATATAGTTTCTCTATTTGTCAAAGCGACTTCACAGAAGTGCTCTTTTAAAGGGTTAAATAATAAAAGAAAGTGAAGAAAATGTTTTTTTTTCAAAATGTTTTACAAAAGTATCAGATCGGATCTCTGTAAAAAATCAAATCACTCTGCTCCATTCTGATGCATCCACCTGCAGACGAATCGATCCATGAACGTCTTTGTTTTCCTGGTCTGAGCTGGAATCTAAACTCTAAACTGTACCATTGGATAGCTCTGATTTTGATCAGGTCTGCATCTTTACCCGCGGGCTCCGTACCGGTTTGCCGGTTTTTCTCCTGCAGACAGCCCGTATCCTGTAAGGTCATGTGACTCTAGTCTTACACAGCTTTTGCTGTCAGATGTGCTTCTGTTCTGAGTGAAGTTTGACAGCGTGCTGTCATGGTGCTGTGTCTTTGACAGGTCTCTCTGAGGCGTGTTTTGATGAGCTGGCTCTGGAGTCGCTCCTCTCTCTGCCTCTGCTGCAGAACTTCGTCCGCCTGGTAAGCAAACGCAAGAAGATGGAGATTAGAGAGGAGTGAGAGGAAGGAAGGCTAAACTCTCCTCTACCTCATGTGAATAGAAGGAGATCTGAGTGCTGAAGCTGCTAGTTTGATCATCAGTTTTCTCTGATGGTGAAGAATATTCCAAATGTCTGGTATGGCCTGCAGCCCAGCGTGTGTGTCATCCGCTCTCTCGTTTCTTTCCAGGTGGAGCAGTACGGAAACTTAATTTTTCATGGGCTGGAGGGCAGCTGTCAGGAGTACTTTGCTGGTCTGGTGGCTTGCTGCATCCAGGTACATGTTTGAGCACTCAGGCTCTGGAAACAGGTCCATCTGAAACACAGTTGTCCAGGTCAAGACCTAATGCCATCATGTTTTGATCTATTTCAAAGAGTTCTGTGATCTTTTAATTATGATTATTCTGCTTTTTTAGACAACATCTAAAAACTTTCGTCGTTTTTTAGAACATAGTTTCGGCAGAGCAGCAAGTTTTTTTAGAAATTTCCCTCTGAGTCGTGGACAGGTGTGTTCACATGGAGTAAGCCCGCCCTAACTTCCCATCATCCACATATTTACACTCTCTCCCACTACCGTACAGCCCTCACAGCCCCAATTTAACTTTAGAGGTGAAACAGAAATAGTTCAATATCAGAGCTATCCACTCAGTTCTGATCCAGATTCCAGCTCAGACCAGGACAACAAAGACGTTCATGGATCTGTTTGTCTGTAAATAGATTCATCAGAATGGAGCGGAGGATGAACAGAGGCTGATGTTTACACATGTTCAGAGATCTACACCACATGTGTCAAAGTCAAGGCCCGGGGGCCGGATCCGGCCCTCCGGGTAATTCTATCTGGCCCTCCAGATCATTTTATTTTATTGTTATTAATGACCCGATGTTATCTTATTTCTAACTTGTATAATTTTGACAAAATATATTTTTATGGAAAGTAAAATATTGAAAGTTGTTTAAGGTTTAAGTTGATTTATTCTGGAATAATATTCCTGCCTTTTATTATTCATAAATATGTTATAAACTTACGGTTTTAAAGTTTGAAAAATTGGCATTCTGTTGCTTTTTGGATTATTTTGGCATTTACTAAGATTTTTTAGGCTATTTTGGAGTTCAGCTAATACTTCAGCTACATGCTAGCTGTTTTGGCTAACCTAAGTTTTTTTTCAGTTTTTTAGGCTAATTTGGTATTTGGCTAATATTTTAGCTGCATATCAGCACCAACATTTTCAGCTATCAGCTTCAGCGTTTTTAGCTATTAATTTCATCAGCCAAATTCAGCTTACAACATTCACACTAGAAGAATAGAATAGAATAGAATTCAACTTTATTGTCATTGCACATGTCTCAGGTACACAGCAACGAAATGCAGTTTGCATCCATCCAGAGTGCTTTAGCAGGTATAAATATGTATCTACAATGTGCAAAGTGGAATAAATAGCAGTGAGAGGTATAAACAAGTATTTACAGTATGAAACAGTACAGGTGAAATTCAACATATAAAGTGCAGGTAGTATGCAGGTAGTGGTGATCAGTCCATTGTTATTGTGAGTGATTTAGAAAAAAAAATACAGTCAGAGTGGTGTTGTGGAGGCAGAGTTCAGGAGTGTGGTAGCAGTTGGGAAGAAACTGTTCCGGAACCTGGTGGTTTTAGTCCGCAGACTCCTGTAACGCCTGCCAGAGGGCAGAGGAGTGAAGAGTCCGTGTGCTGGGTGGTTGGAGTCCTTTATGATTTTTCCTGCCCTTTTCAGACATCGCTTCTTGTAGATGTCTTTTATGGCAGGAAGCGGTGCTCCAGTGACATGCTGGGCAATTTTCACCACCCTCTGCAGTGCCTTCCGGTCTGCAGCAGAGCAGCTCCCGTACCAAACTGTAATACAGTTGGTTAGGATGCTCTCGATGGTGCAGCGGTAAAAGTTCACCAGGATGTTGCTGGACAGGTGGTTCCTCCTCAGAGTCCTCAGGAAGAAGAGGCGTTGGTGAGCTTTCTTTACCACCTTGGAGCATGCCGTTGTCCAGGAGGTATCATAGAATAGAATAGAATAGAATAGAATAGAATAGAATAGAATAGAATAGAATAGAATAGAATAGAATAGAAAATACTTCATTAATCCCTTTGGAAGTCCTCAGGGAAATTCACAGGTAATGCTATATATCCAGTTCATAATTATGTAAAAAAGTTATGGTTTTAAAGTTTTAAAAATGTAGTTTTAGAGTGCTTGACACCCCGGCTGTAGCCCATTGGTTGTAGCTTTTACGTCTCTGCTTTGAGCTTTTTCAGTCTGCAGTTTTCATCTGCTCCTTATTCACAATTAAAAAAAAAAAAAAGAAACATTCATAAATGCACATTTAAACTTTCATGAGGAAAATTGTCACTAGAAGATGTTTAATTTGCCAAAAACACAATTTGTTTTAATATGAAGACATTTTTGGTTAAATGTTGTCATTAGTGTTTCACTTGGTGATGCAAGGAGCTGGAAATAGCAGGTAAGCACAGTCAGATGTTTTCCTCCAGTATTGCAGTTAAACATAGCAGTTGTGCGAGCTGCGTGGTGTTGTGTTGTGTTGTGTTGCGCCCGCATGTTGAAATGCAGTTGGGAGATCTCCCACCGAGCAGCTGTCACAGACAACAATGACGGAGCAGCGATCTGCGTGGGAAAGCCCTTTGTGCTCCCTCAGATCGTCCTCTGAGCTGTAGTACATCTTCTTAGTTTCCATGACAACGCCCTCTCATCTTACTGCGTACTGCATCTTTAAACAACCCCCCTCCCCTCCTTTTCTCTCTCTCTCAGTCCAAACAGGAAGCTGCGGGGGTCGGCTGTGATGTGGTGAAGGTGGAGGTGAAGGAGGACTTGACCAAAGAGCAGCTGTTGCAGACGTTCATCAGCTGTGGTAAACAAACAGACTGAGTGCTCTGTCAGTTTAGGGGGAACATGATCGGACTCTTGCTGGGGAGGAACTCCAGCACGCAAACACACTGGATAAACTGATCAAACGCCATCAGAGGCCGATGATGTCAGAACTCACCACTTCATTTCCAAAAACTAACCGTGTTGCTGCACGCCGGGCGTTCTCATGCAGAACTGAGTTGAACTGCAGACGGATGTCAAACGTTTCACTGCTGGAACAGATGTTGAAGCAAATTTACTCTCAGGTAATGATGGACTCCTTTCAGAATAAAAGCTGGAGTCGTGTACCGGGAATTCCTATTTTGACCCTTTAACTGCCCGCTCAACCAAACGGTGGGAACATTTAGATAACATGTTTTTAAAAATATTGATTGTGTTTATTACTCCCCAAGGTGCAGAGCCAATAAAGCAAAATTGAAAAAAAAAAAAAATTGGGGAAATTTTCTTTTTTTTTTTTTTTTTACAAAAATTGAAATAATAATTAAAAAAAAAGGAATTTTGGTCTGTAACGGATAAATTAGTGACCACAAACTTTTTTTTTCAAATTACATTTTTATCTGGTGTGCACCAGTTACTAACCTGATTTATTTTTACAAAAACAAGTTTTTGTTTTTTTTTTTACAGAGCCCCTATGTATTTTTAGAAGAAAAAAAAAATTAATTCAATGTTTTTATTTTTTTGTTTTTTTTTTTTTACTGCTTGTACAAAGTAGAACATGTTGATAATGTCCCTTTAGGGCCTCCGTACCAAGACAATAAGCAGCAGAAAAAATCCCTTTTAGGGTGTGTTTTTAGTTTCTTTTTGGGTAGTTAAAGGGCTAAGAACAGAATTCTAAGCTCTAAGCTCTCAAACTAAGATCATTTTGCTGTTGAAAACTTTCTGGATAAGACTATATTTCCTGCAAAACAGAAACTAAGACATTTGTTCTTGAAACTAGGGTTTTACTTCATGTAGATTCAGTTTCTGCAGACGTGGCCATTCTCCAGGGGGACGTGTAGCCCCTCTCTGCAGACTGGACTGATGGAGTCTTCACTCGGATCACAGGATGGTGTGTGTTTGTCAGGCTTCCTGGTTCCAGCCGTGGAGTCGGGGCTCAGAATGACGCCTGTGCAGACGTCTGGCTGTGTGGTGGTCCTCCTGGAGGGTCTGGAGAGGGCATCATCCATGACGGGCCTGCTGGGAGACCTCTGCCACAGCCTGGAGAACAGAGGATCCACCTCACCTCTGGTCCTGAGCTCAGGTACCACCCAGAGGCTCAGAAAACAGACCTTATTGTGATGTTTCCTTCATCAGTGAAGGGCTCCTCTGTGACTGTAATATAGTTTATACTTATCCAATTGGATGCATAGTAGAGCCCGTTTGGGTGAACAGTCTTCTTTTGTGATTATTTTCTACAGGCCCGCATCACTTCAGTGCCAACAGCTTCTTGATTGCGACGCTGTCGAAGGCGTGTCTGCAGGGCTCGGAGCTCCGCCTCCAACAGCACTTCCGCTGGGTCAGCCTCCGCTGGGATCAGGAGCCGCTGCACGGCCTGCTGGGAAGGCATCTCCGCAGGAAGCTTCTTCATGAGGTACGATAGAATCAAAAACCCACGGCAGGAGTAGAAATGGTTTCATTTGTCCAGGAAGCGTCGTGGAAGTATCCTGTTTCTCCTTCTCTCCCTCAGATAGGGGCAGGAAGTTGGTCAGCGGACGGCGCCATGGAGCAGACGGTGATGTGGGTCAGCCAGGTCTGGCAGCGTCTTAATGCCTGTCTGTCCCGGCTGGGGACCCATGAGGCTTTGCTGGGCCCACAGCTTTTCCTGTCCTGTCCTGTGGTCCGCAGCAGCTCAGAGGCCGTCGTCAGGTGTGTCCACGTCAGCAATATGTGCACGTTTGTCTATTTATTTACATACAAGTGTTGAGTTTATGAAACATTTGGTGTTAAGAGCATCAGCACAAAAACTTAAGGACATTTAAACGTCAAAAACCAACTCTGGTCACCCTTTGATCTATTGTAGAATCATTCCCAGTGGTCTCCAACTATAAGGATCCAGTTATTAGCCAAAATCAAATGACCTCAAATCTCATTTTCTAGGTCATAGTTTCTGCAGAGCAGCATGAGTTCATTTGAGATTCACCTCTGAATAGTGTTTCCATGGAGCTGCAGATTGTAGCTAAAAGTGTTTTCAAATGTGAATTTTTCATCTGTTCCTGATTCACGACGATTTGAATAAAAAATACTCAGAAATGCTGTTTTAAGCTTAATTATCTACATAAATGTTATCCAACATCAGAAAAATGCTACAGGAACATGTTAAAAACACCAAAACAACATTTTCATCAGAGTGCGTCTTTAAGACTCATCAAGATTTACTGACAACTAGAACGACACAAGCAGAGAAATGCTCTGAGTTCAGGTCTGGTTGACTTCATGTTCACACATTCAAGCTCCATTTACAGTGATGACTCCTCTGCAGCGTTTATGTAACGGGTGTTTAGAACACTGTTCTGAATGCACATCACCTCATGACGCAGCAAGTCTCAGGTATTATTTTATCAGGAAAAGTAAGCTAATTAAAGTTATTATGCTGCTCTTTTTGTTTATTTTACGGGGATGTTGAACATTAAAAAGCATGTCTGCAAATATACCAGAGTTAGCCAAAAGGCTTTTTCTTTGTCGTCTCTGGACAGGTACTGAATGTTTCCCTAAAAACTATGCGAAATTAACAACAAAAATACAACAAATGAAAATTATAGTTTATAACAACATTGTCAAAAGGTAAAAATACAGGTATAGATACTAGATTTTTACAGATATTGATATTAGACATATTGCATTACATATGATAATGCGAATGCTGTGGTGAATGTGACCGCTGATGATGGCTGAAAAGGATAGCTAAAAATGTTGAAGCTGATAGCTGAAAATACTGAAGCTGATAGTTTTCTAACATATTAGCTACATGACAAATTAGCCTAAAAAGCTGAGGAAAAATATCTAACTTAGCCAAAACAGCCTGCATAATGCTTAAACATTAACTAAAGGCCAAATTAGCCTAAAAACCCCAGTAGTAACCACATTAACTTGAAAGAATAAAGCTATCATGTTACTAAAATATTATCTAAATTACAAAAATGGCCCAAAAAACCTATGTAGAGGCCACATTAGCCCTAAAAGCTATCATGTAGCTAAAATGTTAGCTAAACTCCAATTTAGCCTAAAAACCCTCAGTAGTTACCAAATTACCTTAAAAGAACAAAGCTAGCATGTAGGTAAAATGTTAGCTAAACTAATAAATAGCTAAAAGAAAAACCTTAATAGTTGCCAATTTAGCTTGAAAGAAAAAGCAATAATTTAGCTAAAATATTAGCTAAATTCCAAAATAGCCCAACAAAGCTCTGTAGATGCCAAATTAGCCCAAGAAAAGTTATCATGTAGCTAAAATGTTAGCTAAACTCCAAAAGTAGCCTAAAAACTCTCAGTAAATGTATAATTAGCTTGAAAGAAAAAAGCTATCATCTAATTAGCTTGAAAGAAAAAAATCTAGCATGTAGCTATAATATTAGCTAAATTTCAAAATATTCCAAAAAACCTCTGTGGTGCCAAATTAGCCCCAAAAAAGCTAGCATTTAGCTAAAATGCTCATCCGGTTTGATTGGTCCTTTGTGTTAGCTCCGCCCCAAAGTGCCACAATGGAGCCAAAAGTTTTAAAACTGAAATTTTCAGATTATAAAACAGAAAAAAAATATTTGAAATCAAAATTTTGAAACCTAAAAAACAGAACATTTGAAGCTGAAAATAATTAAGTTTAATAATTAAGTTTATTTAAGGGCTGTGAACATTAACGGGTTAACCCTACCAATTAATTAAAAAAAAATTAAGGGGTTAATATTTATTAATGCAAATTAACTGAAGAAACAGTCCTTCGTTTTAACTCGGCAGTTCAGGCTTCCACGGCGTGCGTTAAAACATTTCGTTGGGTATTATACTAAAATAAAGAACTAAATATTGAATCCGTGTTTAGTACTTTATTCTTGCTATTTTTGTGGTTTAGATCACTTTTTTACAAAAAAGCGATTATTTGATCAATAGTCCAGGGCCATATTGTGCAAATACATTTTATCTGGTAAAACATTGTGATTAATCGTGAAAACACAAAAGTGTGATTAATCAGGTTTTTTTGTAATCGATTGACAGCAGTAATTAAAAATAAATGTTCTAAATGTAGAGTTTCGTGTGGGATTTCCCAGTGTGATTATTCGCACATAATAAGTGGTCAGAAAATGCTGTAACTAAAAAAATATACATTGCGATCAATCGCGATTAATTTTTTCCAGGTTTGCAATTAATTAGTAACTTTTTTTAATCGATTCACGGCCCTGGTTTAGTTGAAAATAGCAAAAAGTTTCAGAAATTTTACTTTTTTTCTGGCCAAGCACCAACATTTTTTTCAACATGTTTTATTTGGGTTTCAAATATTTATGGCCCTAAAATAGCTCCATAGCTCTGAGCTTTTTTTAAAAAAAAAAAAAAAGCTTTTGGAATTGTTAATTGCTGAATTCTTTTCCTAAAATCATTCATCGTGTAGATTACAGACCGTCTTCTCTACTTCTAGCCTCACGAATGGTCAAGTTTAGGGTTCATAGTTTATAGTTCTCTGTTTGCTTCACGTCGTTTAAATGTTGGAGATGCCTTTTGCCGTTTATCCTCGTCACAGATGTTGGAGGCTCTCCCCTGAATCCTGTCTGAAGGATCACAGGTACACTGCTGATGCTGTGTTCACAGGTGGCTGGCTCGTCTCTGGAACGCCGTGGTCGTCCCCCGCGTGGAGGAGGCGGTCATCTCCCGGGTAACCGGCAGGCGCTCCTCCTCCTTTCCTTGCCCTCCTGCAGCGCAGCGCCTTTCTCCTGGCAAGCGCGATCTGAGCGCCGGACAGCAGGCCGTGGTGAAAGCCACCCTCAGCATCCTGGTCAACAAGGCTGTGGCGCCGGGCTGCTCCCTCCCCCCACAGGGTGCGTAGGCATCACAGAGGGTGAATCATGAGGACGGTGAGGAATGCGGTCTAACCGTCTGGGTCCACAGAGATCAGCCGGTACATGCTGGAGTTCCAGGGCAGCGCCTTTCCTCTGTCCGCTCTGGGCTCCTGTGAGGACGCTGGAGGAGGAAGGCGACGAGAGCGGAACGCCGGAAAGCTGAGGAGGTCCAACACCAGCCCCAGGAAGAAGCAGGGCCCCTCCCTGAAGTGGAGCGGCGGTGGATCCTTCCGAGAGAGTAGGACGATCTTTCAGTGTCACACGTTTACCATGTGACCCAACAGGAGTTTGATGTTTTGAAAGTCCTGTCTGTTCAATTCTGGAGTAGGGCTGCCACGATTAGTCGACTAATCAACGACTGATCGACTGTTAAAATAGTTGGCGACTAATTTAATATTCAATTAGTCGTTACTTTATATTACATAGAGTCAGAGTGTAGTAAAGTTGAAAGATACAATGACATTCTGCTGCTTTTTGGACCATTTTGGCATTTGTTAAGGTTTTTTAGGCTAATTTGGAGTTTAGCTAATATTTCAGCTACATGCTAGCTATTTGGGCTAATTTCTGCTTTTTTCTGTTTTTAGTTTGTCAGTAGCAAATGCTTTGGATGCAGCGCCCTCTAGTGGCTGTTACAGGAAACAACTGCTGAAAGACAACTGGTGTCTACTGGAAAAATAACAAATATATAACCCTCTTGAAGTTGCTCTAGAGTATAAGTGGCTAAACAATGAAAAAAACTGCGACTTCTGCCCCAAAAAATATGGTAACCACAGATGATTTGAAATCTTGTTTATTTTTACATCAGTGATTCTCTACTTTCCAGAATGAGCTACAAAATACACTGATTTCCTTCATTTAGTGCCAGTCATTTCTGATCAGCATCACTTCAAACTACAAGAACTGCCAGGACACCATTCCCCACAATGCATTGTTTTGTAGTCTTCAAAGCAGCTTGCAATCAGCGCAACGCCAGATTTGCACCCGCCTCTTTCTCATGATATTTTTGCAATGATTGACATTAGACGTCAGAGCAAAAACTACCCAACATGCACTGCAATCCTGGCGATCTACACATCACTGCATCCGCCTGATCTCAAACACAACTAGTCTGTACTAGAGGGACAACACAGCCAATCAGAATGCAGAACAGTGTGTTTATTATGGAGGCTTGGTGAGTCTGTTTCGGGTTCCTCATCATATAAAATCCACCCAGAACCCGTGAAAGAATCTCCTCTGGACTGATAGGAAAGGACTTTCTGTGTCTTCCTACATCCAGAGAACAGTGGACTCTTCTACAGGAAGAGGTTTTTGTGACCTCGGCTGTCAAAGCAACACAAAGGTGATGATAGATGCTGTGATCTGTCTCTAAGAAACCCTCACATTGGTGTTCAGATCAAGATTATTCAGGGCAAAGTGTTTGATAAAAGTCCAGCTGTTCCTCATGTGTCCACTAGGGGGGACTGTTTACTCTGTGGACGGCTTTCCTGTCCCTCTATGTATGTCACAGACCTGTAGAGAGGGAGAGCTGCTGGTGGAGCTGTGCTGGAAAGGAGGTGGAAGATCAATAAACATTCTATGTCTGTCTGTTATTCATGAACGCTCTTCTTGCAGGTTCGTCGTCAGCCATCTTCCATACGAATGGCCTCAGGTTGGTGAGACTTGACTGAAAACAGCTGACAGAAAAGCAGCTTTCTGAAGCTCCTGCTGTCTTTGCAGAGAACATCCTTCGCTGCCAGCTTTCTGTGACATCGAGACGGATCTGATCAGAGAGCTGCAGACCATGTGCTCCAGCAGGTCCGAGCCAGACATCAGCAAGGTACACACACCACATTTCTCTGAACAATCCCAGCGCTAACCTAACGCTTAACCCCTGAGGCGTCACCGGTGACGCTTGAGCACCAAGTCTTTAACGTACTGTAACCTTTCAACCGTTAACACGATAATACCAGCAGATTCTGAAGGAGAAAAGTGGCTCGATGAGCTAAACTCCAAAATAGCCTAAAATTCCTCAGTAAACCCAATTAGTCAAAAACGTTAGCATGTTGCTAAAATAGAAGCTAAACTCTAAATTGGCCTAAAAAAATCCCAGTACATAAAAAATTAGCGCAAAACGTTAGAATGTTGCTAAAATATTAGCTAAACTCTATTTTTTTTAAATTACGAAAGATTAAAAAATAGTGCATGAATAAATGTAAAAGCTTGTTGCTAATTGGATAAAAAATTCAAATTTGAAGATTTATATTTATTTCTTATGGGGCATATTTTGCTCAATGCTTATAAACTATGAAATGTATGAATCCTAAAAATACAATCAGCAGTAATCTTGTTCAGAGCAGCAGTAATGTTCTGAACAAGATGAACATTTTGATAGTAATTTTGCTGAAATCCCTGAAAGTGTGATTGAGTTTTAGTGCAGAAAAACGTACGTAAAGGATCAGAGAATCACTACAGTGTGAATGATTGCTAAACATTCACATAATAAATGTTTTAAGCAAACTCATTGACATGTTTTTGAATGAAAATACAAGAAAAAGTTCCAGGCAGAGTTCAGATTTCTGCGTGCCACATGAATAAAGAGTTTCTGTTTGGTTGAACTCATTATCTGTGTTGTGATTCAGCCGGTGTCTGCAGTTCAGTCTGACTGTGAGGCTTCAGCTTCCAGACACTCCAAAACGCTTCAATCGGTCTTCTGCTGTCGTTTGAAATTTGTCCTAGAATTCTGTTTTTTGCAACTTTTATTTTTTTCTGCAAATTTTCTTTTTTGTTTCAATGGCAAAGAATAAATACCAAAGTCTTTTGGAGTACATTTTTAGAGGTTATTCATACTAACCTCAGGTGAATCTGCTCACAGGTGGAGGTGCGTCTGGCTCCTCCTCTATATTCCAGAGCGAACAGTCGGGCGTTTTGTGATTCACCGCAAACTTTCTGCAATTTTTAGACAACGCTGGTACTTGTTGAGCTCAAAAAATCCTGTCGATCCTGATCTAAATTAAAGGGAGGATCTGCGTCTCTGTTTAGTCAGAGTCCTGACAGACAGCACGTTTTCACTGTTGTGCTCATCTTTGGTGTTACTGAAGAAGTCAAAGCTAGTTTTTCTGTTTGCACTCAGACTCTGAAGCAGCATCTGATCCTCGTCCTCCATCAGAAAAATCCACAGAATCCCTGATTGACTTTCATCTTCTGCCTGCTTTTGTAAAGTTTAAGAAATCATCCACATTTAGAAACTACAAATAATTTCTCAATTTTTTATTTTACTCAATAAAATCTCAGTCAGAAACAAGTTGAAGTTTATTTTCGACATAGTTTTATTACACAGATGCAGCAGCAGGACGCCCCCCAGACGTCACTCGGCTCCACTGGTTCACGTTTTCCTTCGATTCCTTCTCACGTTAAATAAACTCCTTCAACCTCCCAGACGCACAAACACAGAGCCATTCATCCCTGTTCAGGTAGAGGAATTCAGCTTCAAACGGAGCTGCCAGACTGTTAGAGCCTCCACTGAGTCCTGATAACGTATCTGAAAGAATGCAATCAGTGGGAAGTTCAGTAGACTTTGTTTTTCAATGAAAGGTGAACGGAAACGGTCTGTAGAAACCTCTGTGTTAGTAGGAGCTCATGAAATGTCTGCAGCTTCACCGTTGCTCTATTGCTGCTCCACAGATCTGTTGGGCCAAAGATGAAGAGCAGCATCCTCAGCCAGCGGATCTGGACCCGCTGGCCGTCCGGCAGCCAGAGCAGACGGTGAGAAAGTCTGAGAACGGGCAGCAGTCGCTCTCTGGAAAGTGTTAGCTCACTCAGAATGTTGGAACTTCTCTGTTCTTGAAGGAAAAACTCAATGATTGTTGAAATAATGTTAACCTGGCATGTGACCACATTCAAGAATGTTCATTCATTTGTTCTTGAACACACTTTTAGCACCTGGTGTTCACACTGGACAAGCAGGGAGGGGCTTCTTCTTCTTCTTCTACTGTTAACTAGTACATGTCTGCTACCTACAGCTGGAAGAGGCTTGGTGTAAAATGCAGTTGTCATTGAGACAACTGCATTGGCTTCACGACAGTAATTGTACAAAAATGTAAAACCAGTCAAAAAATAAAAACAGTAGCTGATTGCTAAACAGATTAAGCTAAACTGAGCATCCCTGCCCTTACACCCTCCTTCTTGGTGAGGAAAAAACAAATTCCCGGGCAAAAAAAACAAAGAAACCTCAGGGGGGAGCCAGAGGCGAGGTCCACGACTAAGAGCAGGAGCACAGACAATCAAAAATGAATTTCTCCCACTCTCCTGGAGGGGAGTGGAAAAGAGGAACAACACATGAATCACACTGCACCAAACAGAGACACGGAGAACTAAATGAAACATAGATGCTAAAAAACACAGGAAATGAATTAGAGGACAGAACCTCAGTGCATCCAACTTTCCCCAGTTTCTAACTTCTAGCTGATAATTGTTAAGGAAATGTAGTTGTAGCTCAATGTAGTGAGTTTGGCTATGAGATCTGGTTTCTGGTGAACCTCTATGGTTCCATGCGGTCACGCTGCTCCCACATCAGCTCAAAGGGCTTTAGATCCTGTGACTGTGCTGACCACTCCATTCCAGAGTCCCAGCTGCTGCTTTTTCTCTAAATTATGGGCGCCCATCTTTATTATCCTTCTGTGTAAAACAGTCGAGGTTGTCGTATTAGACAGAGCTGCTTCTGCTACATGAGAACTGTCTTGCTAATTCTGTATGTGGAGGAAGACTCCTGCTTTTGTCTGTAAACAGCAGTAAGTGGAAGGCTCTTCTTCGGTTTCCTCACTGAATCTTTTCTCCCTCAAAAAACTTTACAAATAAGTTGTATTGTTTGGATGTTGTTAACTTTTGGCTACTAGCTCAGCAATCTAGATAGCCATACAGCAGGAGTGTCAAACTCAATCACACAGGGGCCAAAATCCAAAACACACCTTAGAACAGGGTCAACATTTATTGAACACTCTAAAACTACATTATTAGAACTTTAAAACCGTAACTTTTTAACATAGTTATGAACTAGATATATAGCATTACCTGTGATAATGCTAGTGTGAATGCTGTAAGCTGAATTTGGCTGCTGAAGAGTCTGAAATTGATAGATAAAAACACTGAAGATGATAGCTAGCTAACATATGAGTTAAATGCCAAATTAGCCTAAAAGGCAAAAAAAATTTTGATTAGCCAAAACTGCTAGCATGTAGCTGCAAGATAACATCAGGTCATCAATAACAATAAAATAAAATGATCCGGAGGGCCGGATAGAATTACCTAGAGGGCCGAATCCGGCCCCCGGGCCTCGACTTTGACCCATGTGCCATACAGGTAGCTGCTCTTAGTCACGTGAATCAGGAAGTCTTTCAAAATAAAACTTCCTTCAGGATCAGAAAATAAAGAAAAAGGAAATCATCTAAATTTGCGCACGTATTTCTTATTTACCACGGACTGATACCGGTCCGCGGCCCGGAGGTTACAGGGACCACTGAGTCAAAAGTGGACCGCCTTTCATTCAGAATTCATTCATAGTTGCAGGAATGTCACAAAATGATCCGAATCTGTGTGTTCATCCCGTCTGCAGACGAGCAGCGTCCAGCCCAGCTGCAGCCAGAGAACCGGACCTCGAGTCCGGTCGCAGCTTCCTGTCCCGAGCAGCAGGGGGCAGCAGGCACGAGCCTTCGCCGCATGCAGCAGCAGCAGCAGCGCCGGCGACCAAACCCAGAGGCCCCCCCGCCGCCACAGCAGCAGCAGAGCAGAGCACGGTCGTCCCGGCAACAACAACACCTGTTACAGCAGCAACATGAACAGCAAGCAGGCTCACCCAGACATCTGGATCCTCCACAGAGACCCACACCACAGCAACAACAACCAGTGAACCCCCCCCCATCACTATGTGAGCCGCCATTCATGATGTAAAGACTAGGTACCCGATGACCTTTGACTCTTAGTATTTGTACTTTGTTACCTGTACTTGTTAAACTGTACTGCAGTTGTGTACTTGGGGACCATAGTTTTCTTCTATTACAGTATTTGAATAATGTGATTCTTCTGAGGTGAAGACACTGTAATGTGGGCGGGGACAGGGCAACAGAGACGGAGCAGCAGCTTTTTCTTTCTTTTTGTTTTTACTGTTGCCTTAACTGCAGTTTTTGAACCTGTATTTTTATTAGACAGTATTCTGGTCTCGTCTTAGAACTCTCTGGAGTTAGAGATGGCTTCTAAACTATTAACCTGGTGGAAACTGCTTGAAGACACTCCTAGCACAGTATTCTGTTCAGTTCAAGTGAAACCGTGTTCTCGTTCTCTCAGTATAGGAGTCGCTAAATATTGTTTTTAGATCAAACGCGATGAAAACTGTTTCTTTTTTTGTTTTTTGCTGTTAAGTACTTTGAGATATTCAAGTGTTTTTGCAAATAGTTGCAAGGTGGGTTCAAATATTGTTGAAATAAATCAGGGTTCTACCAAATCTAATTGTAAATAAGAGTCGCTAAACACTATAGATTGTTGTATGTGGCGTGACACTTGTACAGTAATGAAACCTGGAAGCAAAAGAAAAAAAAAACAAAAGGAAAAAGCTTGTATATAGTGTTTGTAAAAGGCGTCTGAACCCCCCACTTGTTTCAAAGTGAACGGGATGTGGCAATAATCAGTAGAAGTGTATTCACTCCGGGTCTCATCTGACAGCTGGAAGCCATAGAAACACTGAACAGCCCCCCCAACCCATGCTTCCTCCAGCCCCCTCATTTCATTCTCTCTTTTCCTTCACGGTTTCTGTCTTTCTTTCTGCCGACAGCACCGACTGTACACGAGAACTGGACTGAGTGACTCCAAAATCCCGTCGACTTCTAGAGAGAAATAAACAGCTGTCATTCTATTGGTCAGAATAACCATTTTTGCTCTGATAATTGTTTTTAACATGTTTTCTATTTTTTAAATATTTTTTTCTGTAGTTCAAGTTATAAAGTGGCGGTCAATAAAAGTCTGGGGTCTCACATTGTGGGCTCACTCTGATGAGCGAGAGTGGTTGCCATAGAAACGATGATTACTGCTATGTCCAAATTTCCACCCTAACTACCAAAAAGCCATATAGTGCTGGACTATTTAGTGTCTTGGATTTTAAAAGCTATCACGCTTAATACTTTTTTTTTTTTTTGTAAACAGCAAATATGACATCACCAATTTCTCGAAGTGAACACAAAGACTGTTTATGAATCCAGCGTGTTCTGAGATTAAAACTTGGATGGTTTATAAAAAGAAATGACTGCAAAAAAATTGTACACATTGTTTTTTTTGCACAGACTTCTGGGAAATCTCTTGGATTTTGGAATTGTCTATTAGGACAGCACTAAAAAAAACAACAAACAAACGCACTATAGGTAGTAGTACGGTGGCCCTGAAGTGCCAATCACATCATCAAAACATTTTAAAAAATGAATTAATTAAAAAACTGCATTAGATTTTATCAAACAAAAACAATTCCAAAAACCAAAAAGTAAAAAAACATTTCAGAGAACAAAAAAAATTAAAAATATTTATAATTAAAATAATAAAAAATAAATATTTTTATCCTTTTTAAGTTTTAATTTCTAAAAGGTAATGTTGTTTTTACTCTGTTTTTTTTTTCATTATCATTATGATTTTTCAAATGTTTTAGTGTTGATGCGATTGGCACTTCAGGGCCACCGTAGACTAATGAAGGAATTCAGACACATTAAGAGAGACGACGTCTGGTTCCAACATGGCGACGTTACGAAAAATGGCGACTGAATGATCTTCATTTGGTGGAAACCGTTTTCTATGAGTGACATCACTCTCACTCAGTCCAGTTCTTATACAGTCAATGGATAAACTCCTGTTTAGTTTATATCAAAGTCTGAAAGGAAAGGTGTAATCAAATCAAGCTTTGCTTTTGATTTGTAAACATCAGAAAGAAACAAAATGGTTCTTTTGTGTTTTTCTTGTTTAAAATGTTGTGTTTTGTTTATTAATTTGTTGTAGCTATTGCAAATAAAAGAAGGCGGTGTTTGGAGGTGAAGCCAGCAGGGGGCTCCACTGCATCACATTAGACTGAGATCTGTGGCTGAGGATTTCCCTTCATCAAGATGAATAAATTCTACATCCTTTTTGATGTGTTTGTGTAACTTTTTGGGGTTTTTTCAGCTTGTTCAGAAGGGAGAACATTTTCAATCTCTTGTTATTCTGTCTACAAAGATGTGGATCCGTGTTGTTTTTAAGGAAACATGAGAGTTATAAAAGGAGCATTTTTCTAACTTTTTAAAAATGATGAATTTCTACCACCAATTATTCTTAAAAAATCAAGTTTTTCTGGAAATGAAGTTTACTGAACAAATTAACAAACATTTGAATAATAGTGTTTTTTTATAATGAGCTTTATCAGGAGTTTATGTTTTAACCCTTAGCCTAAAAACTGTAAATGTCTAAATTAGCCAAAAAAGCTAGCATAATGCTAAAATATTAGCTAAACTCCACATTAACTTAAAAGACTAACAATGTCTAATTTTGCCAATATTTTGGCATTATGCTAAAATATTTTATTGCATAATGCTAAAATATTAGCTAAACTCAAAATTAGCTTAGAAAACCCTGTAAAAATGTCTAATTTTGCAATATTTTTTAGCATAATGCAAAAATTTTGCTAAACTTCAAATTTTCTAAAAGAAAAAGCCTAATTTTGCCAATATCATTGTGCTAAAATATTTCATTGCATAATGCTAAAATAACAGCTAAATTTCAAACTAGCTAAAAAAACCTGGAAAAACGTTTAATTTTGACAAAACAGCTTTCATATTGTTAAATTATTACCTAACTCCACATTACCCTAAAAACTGGAATAATGTCTAAATTAGTCAAAAAAGCTAGCATAATGCTAAAATATTAGCTTAACACCATATTAACTTAAAAGACTGTAAAAATGTTTAATTTTGCCAATATTTCAGCATTATGCTAAAATATTTCTCGCATAATTCTAAAATATTAGCTAAACTCCAAATTAGCTTAAAAAAACCTGTAAAAATGTCTAATTTTGCCAATATTTTACCAATATGCTTAAATATTTTTTAGCATATTGCTAAAATATCAGCTAAACTCCAAATGAGCCAAAAAAACTATAAGAAATATGGCTAATGTGGTTTGTTTGACAGATCCTTAGGTACATCCATGACATATTTGATGCTTGAACCACAAAATGCAGGAATGTTTTAACTCTTTAACAACAGAGCTCCAGTGTTTATGTTATGTTCTTTGATTTACTGTAATTTTTTTATTTTTAGCGCAATCAATGTTAAGATATTGAAGGAGAAAAGCGTCTGGAATTACGTCAACGGTGTTAACAATTGAAAAGTTCCAGTATGTCAAAGATTTTTAAGTGTCACTGACGACGCCTCGGATGTTAAAGGGTTAAAAGAGAAAAGAACTACAACATTTCTGCATTTTCTTCCTGCAGCTGAATGTCTCAGTGGAAACCTCTGTTGTCCTGCAGCTGAAGACTTGCTGATGATGCACTGGGACGTCGATGACCCATGATGTCCACGATGGACCCATGATGTGGAGTTAATGATTCCTTGTATTTCTACTGCAATTCCAGTCAAGAGTTTTAGTGAGAAGTTTCCCCTCACTGACCCCGCTGGAGGAGCAGCCTGAACACAAACCTCGGACCCTTCAGAATTATACTGATAATTAGAGAAAAGTCACTCAGAAACAAATGCTTTACTGACTCAGACATAGAGGTTAGACTTCTCTTTGGTTTTAGTGACTGAATGAATACATAAATTGGGTTTGAGCTCCAAGCTTGTTTTCAACCATCATGACGTCCAAACAAAGACATTTTCATTTAATCCTCACATAGCACGAGGATTACTGTTACTCTTTGATTAAGTTGAGCTCAAACGGTATATAAACTAAAATCAAACCACAGGTTTGGTGTTGGACCGGGGTGGGCAAACTTTTTGACTGGAATCTGGACAAAAAAAAGCTTTCATTTTGATTGATGATCAGTAAGTACATTATACTGCAAAACGTTTTGGAATTTTTATTTCTAAACTGTGAGTCGTGTTGTCATTTTAGGGCTGATGTCCCTCAGAGAAATGATAAACTTAGAGAAATGCTGCGTTCATGTGGTGCTGGAATTATTGAAAAAAAAAACACATGAACAACAAAATCTTCCAAAATCACATGAATGCGGAATAACTTTCTGCACCATAAACAAAGTATTTGTAGAGCACCACTTATGGGTAGACCATCGACTGTATATAGAGAACTGCACAGAGCGGGTGAGACGTCACCCACAGAAAATGATTTACTTCTGGTTCCAACCAAATTTTACCGCAATATGTCCGTCGCTGTTATAGAACCAGATGTCTTCAGAATGCAGTGATTGTCTGTGTCCGTCTGTGTCTACATTTCTATGGCAACCACTCTCACCAATCAGGAGTGAGAAGGAACTAAAATCAATTATGAATCGTATCATCAACCACCAATTATGACATGAATGGAGTCGTAGTTAAAATAACTATGGGATAATCTTAACAGACAGTTTGAACCTGGAGATGATTTTAGGGAATAAGAACTCTGAACTCTTTTAAAAGCAAAAGATGAAATATTTAATGGAAACATTTAAAAAACAGAATAATATTATTCTATTCGATGTCTATTTTATACCATGTTTTCTTAGTTCAGGAGAGTTCAGGTTGTTTTTTCCATGTGTTCATAAGTTTACACACCTCTGGAATGCTCACTGATGGCTCAGGTTTCAGCTTCATTCATTATTTAAGGACAGGCGATATTAAAAAAACAAACAGCATTCCTGTGACGTATGTCAGACGGACAGTCTTGTTTTGAATGACGAAGGAAAATCCAAAAATGTTCCTTTTAAGACGGACATGCTCAAGTTCACCAGCACATCTTAAATTAGCTCTTAAAAAACACAATTTTTCTTGCTTGTTAACCCTCTAACACCACAGCTCCAGTGTTTATGTTCTTTGATTTACTGTCATTTTTTAATTGGTATCACCATCAACATATTTCCAGCAGATTCTGAAGGAGAATAACAGCTTTAGAGGTTCCTAAAGCCAAAAATTGATTCGTATCTTTGACTGTATATAATAACTGGACTGAGTGGGACCCCCCCCCCCCCTAGTGTTCCAGACAGGAAGTACTTGTTGGTTCCAAGAAGCCAAAATTTAAATATATTTTCAACTGAAAGTCCATGTGCCGTTGATTACTATAAATGACTGTATATGTGAACTGGACTAAGCGACCCTTCCCCCCTCATTTTTCAAATAAAAAGTATTTGCGACTTAAAAGAATCGAAAATTTTAAAATACTTCAAAATGAAACTATATGTGCTGTTGATTAATATCACTGATTGTGTATGAGAACTGGACTGAGAGACTCCTCCCCCCCGGTGTTCCAGACAGGAAGTATCGATAGGTTCAGAGAAGCCAAAAAATGTAAAATTATTTCCAAATGAAAGTCCATGTGCTGTTGAATAATATCATTGACTGTTTATAAGAACTGGACTGAGTGACCCTCCCCTCTTAACATTTCAAACAGGAAGTACTTGCTGGTTTCAAGACGCCAAACTTTAAAACTATTTCCATATAAAAGTCGATTTGATGTTAAATAATATAATTGAATGTATAAAGGGCTGCCTTGATTGGTCGACTAATCGAGTACATACAAGACAAATTTAATAGGCGATTAGTCGTTACTTTATATCATATGGAGTCAGAGTGTAGTGAAGTTGAAAATTATAATGCTTTTATAGGCTAATTTGGAGTTTAGCTAATATTTCAGCTGAGTCCAAGCTATATTGGCTATTTTAGGCTTTTTCGTTTTTTTTTTTAGGTGTTTTTGGAGTTTAGCTAGTATTTGGTTAATGTAGGCTTTTTTAGGGTAATTTGGGAACCTTTAAGCATTTTTAGCTATCAATTTCAGCATCTTCGGCTGTCGTCACTAGCTTTAGTATGAATATATTTAGTTCATAGTTTAAAGTTAATGATGGTTCAAATGTGTCTTTTACATCCCCTTTGTGCATGACCCGATTAGTCGACAAATTTGAAAAAATAATTGGTGATTAGTCGACTATTAAAATAATCGTTTGTGGCAGCCCTAAATGTATATGAGAACCGGACTGATTGACCCCTCCCACCTTGCATTTCAAAGGAAGTACCTGTTGGTTCCAAGAGGCCAAAATCCCAAAGACTTCTACAGAGAACTAAACAGCTGTTACTCATTAATTCTATTGATCAGAATAAACATTCTTGATCTGATACATTCTTGACATCTGTGTAAGTTATTCAAGTTATAAACGGACCAATCAGATGGTTCATTTAAAGTGGGTGGAGCCTGCTGGCCCCCATCTTTAACATTCCAAACATTTTATTGACAGATTTCATGTGGCCTTCCAATAAAGCTCACTCCTGATTGGTGGGAATGGTTTCCATAGAAACGTTGACGTACACCGACTTGGAACAATCCCTGCTTTCTGACAATGTCTGGCCCCGACATGGCGGTATCCACATCACAAAAAAATGGCGACTGAATTGACTTCATCCGGTTAGAGCCAGAAGTAAACCATTTTCTATGGGTGAGGTCACACTCACTCGGTCCAGTTCTCATGGACACTTCCTGTCTTACCATTTTGTGGACTCAAAACCAACCAAACATTTGCTAAAAAAATAAATAAAAAATATGAAAAATACTCTCAGTTTGCAAAAAGTAAGTGAAGCGTTTCAACATCAAGTCGTCTAATGGGACTGAACCTCAGACGGTGAAGCTCCTGAGATTCACAGAAATCTGTCAGCACCAACTGAAGTTTTGCAAACGTTTAACTTTTATTTACAACCTTCACATTCTTAACTGTACACACCTGATATAACCTGAAGGCAAACATTTAAAATCCATTTACACAGAAATGCACTGTCATTGGGTGTTTTAGGCTCATGGGATTCCATTCAAAGAGAAATCTACAACACTTGTTGCTCTCACTTGTCATTGTACAAACTAGTGCTTTAAAAAGAATCCCAAATTATAAAAAGGTTCAAAGCCCCGCTGCTCGTCCATGGGGCATGTTTGCGGCTGTCCGCTCAGAGTCGAGTGTCCTGAACTTCATCCTCAGCTTCCTCTGGCAGTGAGGAGATCTTGGTGGTCGGTGGCAGGGCCCTCTTGGTGGAGTTGAGACGGTGGAGCATTGGGAAGCGGTGCTGGTCCGCCGGGCTCATGGCCTGTCTCAGGTGGGTCACCTCACTCATGAGTTTCTGAAGGGACTCGTAGTTTTTCAAGGCACCATTCTCGACCATCTGCAGAAGAGGGAAGCATGAGAAGCTGTTTGGACACTTACTACGTTCAATCTTCCTTTACTAACTCGCCATAGAGCAGATGTGGCTATGGGTAATTCAGTGGATCATTTTGTTGGAATTGATGTTTAGAAGTTGCTGTCGTCGTGATCTTTTATGCAAAGAAAACATGGAGTTGGACAGCAACCGAGTTGTCAGAGCACTTCTTGTTTGGATAAATCTGTTGACTATCATGAATCGGTGTCACTTTAAGTCCTGCATAATGCTTTGTCAGCAGTTCAGGCCCTCATCACAAACAAACACAAGTCTACATCTAAAACCCCAGACTGGTACCTAATTGGTCTCTTTCTATGATCACAGGCCTGGTGTTTGGTATGTGGATCCCTGATCTAGTGCATCTATATGAAAAGAAACAAAGTGATCATCTTACATCTCTATCATCTTACATCTCTTAAAAAAAAAAAAAAAAGCTGAGTCATCATAAAAAGAATTGGAGCGAACATCCCATGTCTCTTTAAAAAGAAGCAGAGTGATCATCCTGTGGTTTAAAAAAAAGTAGAGTGATCATCCTGTGTTTCTATATAAAAAGGATAGTGATCATCCTGTGTTTCTATAAAAGGAAGCAGAGTGATCATCCTGAATCTCTTTAAAAAGAATCAGAGTGATCATCCTGTTTCCATAAAAAGAACCAGAGTGAACATTCCACAACTCCTTAAAAGAAGTAGTGTGATCCTCCCGAATCTCTTTAAAAAAAGAAGCACAATGATCATCACGCATCTCTATAAAAAGAAGCAGAGTAATCATCTCAAAACTTTTTTTTTTAAAAAGAAGCAGAGTGATCATCTGCATTTAAATAAAAAGAATCAGAGTGATCATCCCTCGTGAACAGTCTGAGACTCACCAGGAACGACTGGCACTCTAGCAGAGGCTCCACTTTGTGCTCTGATAGGATGACGGTGCAGCTGGAGAAGGACTGCTTTAGGGTCTTCCTCAGGACCACCAGAGTTCTGTTCACACACAGACATCAGTAAGGACGGCCGCTGACACATCAGACTGACATTAGGCAAAATCAGAAAAACCCTGATTCCTCATCAAAAGCATCCTTTAACATCTCCAGCTCTCACATACATACTTCACAAACTAGAGCTTATGTTACTGGAAGGACTCTAGATTGTCACCAGCTGTAGCTTGGCATTTATTAGATATTTTTGAGACCAAATCAAACAGTTGTGAGTAAACTGATGTTCAGTGGTCTGCACTGAAACTCCAACACATCCTGGTCTCCATTCAAAGACACTCACATAAACTTTCCTGGCCTCCAAAGACTTCCTGTCCAAAGTTTTTTTGATAGAACTTAAAGAATCCAAAGACTGCACGGATACTGACATGGGGTCGAGGTAAGCAGACGGCTCATCCAGCAGGAGGATGCGGGCCCGGCTCAGGATGGAGCGGGCCAGGCAGATCAGCTGTTTGTGGCCGTTGCTCAGTACGCTGCCTCCATCCACCAGATGGAAATCCAGCTTGTCAGGAAACTGCTCGATCACTGACTTTAAACCAACCTGGAAGAGAAAGAGAACGTGGGGGATGAACTTATCCATGCTGCATCCACACAGGCGGTATCAGAGCAGAGGGTCAGATGTCATCAGTGTCATGAAGAACCACGTATGTCTTAATCAATCAGAGTCATATACCGTCGTCTTAACAATTGTCCAACCACGTCTCACTGTTCAAAGTGGTGTTAGCATGTTCTCGATTAGTCGTGACTTTATATAATATGGAGTCAGAGTGTAGTAAAGAGTAGTAAAGTTATGCTAGCTTTTTGAACTATTTTGGCATTTCTTAAAGTTTTTTAATCTATTTTGGAGTTTAGCTAATATTTCAGCTACATGCTAGCTATTTTGGCTAATCTAGGATTTTTGTAATTTTTTCTTTTGGCTAATTTGAATTTTAGCTAATATTTCAGCTGCATGCTACCTAGTTTGTCTAATCTAGGATTTTTTTTTTCATTTTTTAGGCTAATTTTGAGCTTAGGTGATATTTCAGCTGCATGCTAGCTATTTTTGGCTATTTTAGTTTTTTTCAGTTTTTCAGGCTAATTAGAGTTTAGCTAATATTTCAGCTGCAGGCTAGCTATTTCTGGCTGATTTAAGTTTTTTTCCTGTTGTTTTTAGGCTAATTTGAATTTTAACTAATATTTCCGCTGCATGCTATCTATTTTTTTCTAATCTATGATTTTTTTTCTGTTTTTTAGGATAATTTTGCATTTAACTTATATTTTAGCTGGCCATCCGCTTCAGCACTTTCAGCAATTAGCTTCAGCGTTTACAGCTATCAGCACTAGCACCTTCAGCAGCCAAATTCAGTTAGTTTAAAGCTAATGATGGTTACGATGTGTGCTTTACATCCAGTTTGCAAATGAACTGATTAGTCGACTAATCGGAAAAAATAATCAGTGATTCGTCGACTATTAAAATAATCGTTGGTGGCAGCACAAAACTAAAATATGGGCGGGGCAAAGTCTCCCTGCTCCACCCATATTCTGATGCTTCCACTTACAGACAAATAGATCCATGAACGTCTTTGTTTTTCTTGTCTGAGCTGGAATCTGGATCAGAACTGCTCTGCTGGATAGCTCTGATATTGATCACCATTGTTGTTGTAGGCTGATAATAATGTTAGCTTGGGGTTGTGAGGGGCTATAAGCTAGTGGGAGAGAAGGTACACAAAGGAATGCTGGGAATGAGTGGAGGCTTTACTTCCTGATCAACAATCTTGCCAAAAACTCAGAGGTGAACTTCTAATGAACTCCAGCTGCTCTGCAGAAACTATGTCCTAGGAGATAACACGCTTTTTTCATTTTTTCTAAAAAGAAACATAATCATTATTAAAAGACCACTTTTCAGTAGATCACAAGATGATCGGAGTGGAACTTTAAGTGACATGAAAGGGTCACGTGTTCTTGGATCAATTATTCATCTGTGCTTTCCTCAAAGATGACGCATGGAGTCAAAACTGAAAACATGGATGAAAGTTGAATCATATCCATCATAGCTGCAGTTATAATCTTGGCAAAGGAAAGCTGAGCTTTACCTCCTCAGCCACCCTCCACAGGTCCTCATCGCTGTACCGTCCGTACGGGTCCAGATTCATCCGGAAAGTTCCCGTCAGAATGAAAATTCTCTTTTTACAGACAGAAACAGAAGCAAAACATCAGATCCATTTACAGTGTACATATAAAATGAGTGTTGTTTTTATTTTAAAAGACTTCAGGACGAGAGGTCTATTTTTTTCTTGTTAAGTTTCCAGACGTTACAAGAATCTTTGTTTTTCCACAGTAGTTGTGATGCACAGCCTGCTCCTCCCGTGTACCTGAGGCACCACTCCGAAGGCCTTTCTCCACGTCTGAATGGAGACGGAGCTGGACGAAACGCCATCGATGGACATCTCCCCCTCGGTGCAGGCCAGCCGCAGCAGCGCGGACAGCAGGGTACTCTTTCCGGAACCGGTCCGACCCAGCAAGCCCACCTGTTCACACGAGAACCAGGGCAACACAGAAGCAGAGACACTTCATTCAGCTTTCTGGGGATTTCCTGGTGCTGTGAACTCCACTCTGGAAATATCTTATCTAACGCTTGTCCTTGTGTGGACAGACAGTTTCTACTTGGACACAAACATTTTCTGCATATCAAAGGAGTTTGGGTTCTCAAAGCTCTGAAAACACTAACGGGAGGAGAGTCATGGTCCCGTTTAAACTGGTGTCCAAACATGTCCATGGTCTAAGATAGGCTGGACTTGGTTTATGTTTGAGTATTTCTGTTGAGGTCATTCAGTTTCATCTTCTTTTAATCTCAGCAGACCTCGTTTTGCACATTTGTAGAACATTATGTTTCATTGTGTATCTTTGTGACTTGAAACTAGAATACATTTTTTGCTGCTGATGTGAAGATTTTGTAAAAAAACAACGACAACACTGTCATCTCATCACCACGTTAGCAAACAATCACAGCTTTTTCAAAACTCTTAGCTGTCTTCAGAGATGAGCCGATGCCAGCTGACTCTGGCCACTACACTGTACTAGTGCTTTCAGACTTGAAATCTGCTATCGACAGTGTAGACCAGTGGTCCCGAACCACCAGGCCACTTGGTACTGGGCAGCAGAAAAAAATAAATAAATAATGAATAAATAAATGCGCTAACTTAAAATATTTCCATTTCGTTTATATTTTGATCTTGAAGGAAGTTTTACTTTAAAAGACTTTCGGATTCTATTCAAAACATGGGTCACGTGACCTAAAGCAGCTGCCTACTTGGCTAACTGGATTGCTAAGCAAGTAGCTCAACGCTAAATAACATAAACAAACAATAAAGCATATTTTGAAAGTTTCTTCTGGGAGAAAAAAACCAGTGAGGAAACCAAAGAAGAGCCTTTGTCTTTAAAGAATAATAAAAAAAAGAATAATAAAAATACAAAAAAAATACAACTCAGAAATGTTGTTTCATTGACTCTTCATCATCTGCATATAAAACATCTATTAATATTTTTAGAATTTTTTAAACAAAATTTCTTGTAGTGGCATTTTCTTTTGAAAATAGATTTTCATGAACCATGAGCTTAAAAATGCCAACTTCGGACCGACCCGCAAAAATATTGTCCAATTTAAACCGCGGCCTGAAAAAGGTTGGGGACCACTGCTGTAGGCCACAATATTTGAACTGAACATCCTCACAATGACTACAGTCTCTCTGGGTCAGTTTTAAATTAGTTTATTTGGAAGAACTTTCATTGTGGCTGTGGGTTCCTCAAGCTCTACAATAGAAAAAATGTCCTGTGCGTTCCCCAGGGTTCTGTACTTAGCCCTATTTTATTATTTTTATATACAGTATGATTTCTCTTAGGGAAATGTATTCATCAATTCAGCCAGATTTCATATCATTTCTATGCGGATGATATCCAGCTTTACTGTTCTTTCCCGGAAAATGATTATTACAAACTACAAAATTTGTTGGATTGTTTAACGAGCATTAGAACATGGCTGTGTAATAATCATTTACTCTTTAACAACCCAGAAAACTGAGATATTGATTTAAAAATAAAATAAAATTCCTTCCATCAGACAGCACCTTGGGTTTCTGAGCTCTTCTGTCGAAGATTCTCAGAAACCTTAGTGTCCATGTCCCTGGAAGGTCACTCAAAAAAGATCATAAAAAAACAGCTTCTGTCATCTGAGAATTGTGGCAAAATGAAAGAGTATTTTGTCTCGATCTGAAACATACTTTTATTTCTTCTCATTTAGATATCTGTAACTCTTCTTTTACCTGTTTTAACAAACGTTCACTAAACCGTCTTCAGCTTGTCTAAAACTCTTCAGCGAGGCTTTTGACAGAAACCAGCAAATGGACAAACATCAGTCCTCTACTCTCTGCTTTACATTGGTTACCTATCAAACTTAGAATTCATTTTCAAATTCTGCTTCTAGTTTTTAGTGCCTTGCATGGTCAAACCCCAGCATACGTCTCTGACCTTTTAACCCCATACTCATTGGCCCGATCCTTGAGGTCAGCCAACCAACATCTCTTAAGCAGTCCAAAACCCAGAGGAGATCTCGAATTTCAAGATGTTGCTCCTCCTCTTAGGAACTAACTCCCACTGTCATTACGTCAGATTGACTCTAAGTGTTCTAAATCCCAGGTCAAGACATTTTTACTTAGGAGAGCTTTTAGCTGATTTTAGTCCTTGTTTTACTATGTTTTACTGTTTTTAATTATTGTATTTCATTACGTTTCTTATTTGATTTGCTTTGGTTTGATGCTTCTTTTGTAAAGCCCTTTGTGATTCTTTCTGGGAAAAGTGCTATAGAAACAAAGGTATTTTATTCTTATTCTATTCTATAAGCACCAATGGCTTTTAATGGAGTCACTTCTGGTCAAATGTTGGCTGACATCTTTCCTATAATGTTGCTGTAGATCAGAGGTGTCAAACTCAATCGCACAGGGGCCAAAATCCAAAACACACCTTAGGTCGCGGGACAAACAGGATAAACATTTATTGAACACTCCGAAACTACATTTTTAAAACTTTAAAACCATAACTTTTGAAACTAATTATGAACTAGATATAGAGCATCACTTGTGTTAATGCTAGTGCAAATGGTGTAAAGAGAATTTGGCTGCTGAAGCTAATCGCTGAAAATACAGAAGCTGAAATATTACCTAAATGCCAAATTAGCTTAAAATTTTTTTTAAAAAAGCCTAGGTTAGCCAAAACAGCTAGGATGCAGCTGGAAAAATAGCTAAACTTCAAAATAGCCTACAAAATGAAGAAAAGCCTAAATTAGCTAAAACAGCTAGCATGTAGCTGAAATATTAGCTAAACTACATAATAGCCTAAAAAAATTAGTAAATGCCTAAATAGTCCAAAAAGCTAGCATGATGTCAATTTTTAACATTGCAACTTTTTAACATAATTATGAATAATAAAAAGGCAGGAATATTATTCCAGAATAAATCAACTTAAACCTTAAATAACTTTTAATATTTTACTCTCCATAAAAATATATTTTGTCAAAATTATACAAGTTACAAATAACCACAAGATAACATCAGGTCATTAATAACAATAATATAAAATGATCTGAAGGGCCGGATAGAATTACCCGGAGGGCCGGATCCGGCCCCTGGGCCTTGACTTTAACCCATGTGGTCTAGTAGTTTGCCAGCTCTTTGTTTCATGAGCTCCTGAGTAAGATCCAGTAACTCAATCTCATCAGTTTTTCTTTGTTTTCTCACACAGACTTACACTCTGGCCTCCATCCACCGAGAAGGAGATGTTACTGAGGACGGGATGTCCCGTCTCTGTGTATGTGACAGTGAGGCCCTTGACGTCCAGCTGGCCGCGGTTGGGCCAGTGTATCTGGGCGTGAGGGTTGTCGATGACGAGATCAGAGCCTTGCCTGCCCCCAGGTTTCCCCGTCGGCATGTCCTCTGACGGAAGGTCGATGAATTTGAAGACTCGGTCCACTGAACGCATCTAAAGGGAGGAAGAGTTAACTGTCATCAGAGCTGTAAGTCTAGGAGTCCCACTCTCACACAACACCAAACTTCTGTCCACTTTATCAATATCGTTTTGGATTTAAAACCATATTTCTAGAAGTCTGACCTCATGGATGTTTTAAAGACCCATTCCAATGAAAATTGGGTTTTTAACATGTTCTTGTAGCATTTTTCAGATTAAGGTATATATAAAGGAAATTAAGCCTAAAACTGCCTTTCTGAGTATTTCTTTATTTAAATTGTGGTGAATCAGGAGCAGATGAAAGAAATATTTTAGAAAAAACTTCTATTTGTGCACTGGGTGAGCCACTTGCAGACTAATAGATCCATGAACATCTTTTCTTTTCATCTGAGCTGGAGTCTGTCTCAAAATGAAGATAGCTCCAATGCTACAGATAGCTCTGGAGAAACTATGCTTCCTAGAAAACAATCAAAGAATTTTGATTGTGGATACAAATGGCATAATCAGAAATAAAATAACACATTTACATAAAACTAAAAGATGATCCGAGTTGGTCTTAAAACTGTTGAAGTAGTGGTTACTGACCGAGTCCACACACATACACACAGTGATGAACCTGCCTGGAGGTGCATACCAAGAAGTCTTCAACTCTCCCTTGCTTTCATCACTACATTTCACTGAGATTGAAGCTCATTGCAATTTTTTTTCTAGGATTGGTTTAATATTTCTGAAAACAAAATGGAAAATAAACCCAGAAACCTCCAACCACCTCACACAGCTATGAAACTCTCCTCGTCGGTAGCTGTAGGCGGCTGATCTAAAGTAACAGTAAATCTCATGAAGATTGGTAATATAATGCTGCCCTTCTTTACACAACCTGTCTGTGACCGCAACCTGATGGTCACAAACCCAGACATCCCGCTCCCCCACAATCCAGACAGCCAACTCTTTACTTCCTGTTTGTGTATAAACCTTTACAAACTTTCTGATCATGACAAAAAACTCAACTTAAATCCACCTAAACCATATTTGTAGCATATTTGACACACACTGAGACCTCCTATATCATTAGCATGATCCAAACTTTCCTTAAAAACCCATTCGTCCATGTTTTCTGCCCTGTAGTTCCTCATCATCCCACTAGGTTAGGAGTCTGCATCCTGCGGCTCCAGATCCACATGTGTCTCTTTTATCTCTCCATGGTGGCTCTTCGGTCAAACATAAAATAATTCATGGACACTGCTGACCCAGACATGTCGGCCGTCACAGTCAGCAGCTCCTGCTAATGGCTGCTTAACCAAAATTACCTAAAGAAAACAAATAAACAAAACCCACAAACTAAGACTACCAAGATCCAAACTAAAATAACAAAACCCAGCAGAGTAAGACTGCTGAGGACCAAGAGGGGAAAATAAATAAATAAAAGAAAATAGCATTTTTTAAAGCAAGGATGACTTAATTAGCATTTATTTAATTTATATTGGTTAAATGTATAAATTGATGTCTGAGGATCACATAGATGATAAACTTTGTAGGTTTTCTACAAAAAAGAAGGTCATGAATGCAAATCCATATTTCTTAAAGGCCAAAGTAAGATTATGTGGCTCCTTCTAGGTTTTGAGGAGTAGAAAACAAGCCCAAATGGTTCTTTAGCTGTTAAAGGTTGCCGACCTCTGCTCTAGGGGCAGTAGTAGGGCTTTTCCTGATCATTTCAAAATGGCTGCCCCCATGAAATCTCAAAAACACTTTTGGAGGGAGAAGTTTTAGGTAATTTTCCCAAATTTATGGTGAGAATAACTCATGTATGCATATTCATTTTTATAGATGACTACTTGCTGTGTGGAAAGAATGCAAACTTTGTTGGTTAATATTCTTTATGTTAGAGTTACACCACGTTAAAAATATGTGGATAACATAAGGTGGGTAAATAAGGTGCTTTTTACTGAATTTTTGCATCTTCAGCTAATGTTGTGTGCAAAAATGTGCCAAATCACCAAATTTATCATAATTGATAATATCTACATCTCATAAAAAATATTTTGCTAATCTTTTTGTGATTTTTATAATTGTGTTAAAAGTTACAGTAAATCAAAGACCATAAACACTGGAGCTCCAGAGTTAAAGGGTTAACATGTGTTCTTCTTTTGGATCGTTGGGTAATCATTTTTGTAATCACAATGGTAATATGTTGACGGACAAAAAGCCAAAACGCCACGGTGTGTTTTCATAGAAGCCCTTACCAGTCCGTCCACATTGATGCTGGTGATGATAGCCCATTGGAACGTCCCCAAAATAAGCATGGCCAGAGCCACGATGATTCCTATCTCCCCTGGCCGGTCCTCTGCGTTGTGAACACACATGTCAGGATTATCCAATCAAAGTGAGTCTCTCTGATGATGTCACAGCCACACACAGGTGCTGCTGGCCTCATTGGCAGGTAATGAGGTGTGAATAGAGCATTAAACCTGCACTCAACATCAACAAAGTCTGACTGAAAAACATGTGTTCTGAGAGTTCCTGAAGAACAAACTTCCATCTGACCTTATCTCCAGTAAAGCTACCATTATTTCTCTGAGATACACCATGAACTAAGTAAGATGCTACGATTCTTGGTTTAAAACTGAACCATATGTTACACCATGGAACCGGATGGTAAAGTGAATCATTGCATTCTGACCACAAATCAGTATCTTTATCTTTTAGTGTCAACTAAGTATTGTGCTAAATTTAAGAAGGATTTATTATTTATTGCTTTATTACATTACCAAGCTTAGTATAGGTCAACAGAAAGGGTTTTCTTCACTGTTGCTTCCTTATTAGCAAATTTAAAAAACGATCTTTTTCTGGTTGTTGTTGTTTTTCCATACACAAATCATAGATGAATCTGAAACAAAACAATTCTGCCAAAAAAATGAAGTTTGAACCAAATCATGGGGAAAGTGAATTGTTGCATCCCTACACCAAACTATTTAAAAAGTTTGATACAAGAAAACAACACATTTGAAAACTTTTACAGTCTTTATAAAATTATGTCTTTGTCACCCAAATCTGTCTTTAATGTTTTTTTTATTCTACAGAAAAATAAATGGCAACATCCCTTAACCCTTTAACAGCAGAGCTTTAGCTCCAGGGTTTACATTCAGTTGTAACTATTCAACCAATTACGCAAAAACCCAATTCCAGCGGATTCTGAAGCGGATAAAAGCAGGCTAGCTTTAATATGCAACATTTTACAATTTAGATGTTCTTACATCAGACGTGTCAAAGTCAAGGCCCGGGGGCCAAATCCGGCCCTCAAGATAATTTTATTTTATTGTTATTAATGACCCGATGTTATCTGGCGCCTATTTCTAACTTGTATAATTTTGACAAAATGCATTTTTATGGAGAGTAAAATATTGAAAGTTATTTAAGGTTTAAGTTGATTTATTCTGGAATAATATTCCTGCCTTTTTATTATTCAGAATTATGTTAAAAAGTTACAGTTTTAAAGTTTTAAAAATGTGGTTTAAGTGTGTTCAATAAATGTTCTAGGGTGACCTAAGGTGTGTTTTGGATCTTGGCCCCCTGTGTGGTTGAGTTCGACACCCCTGTCTTACACAACCGCCAGTTATAAGCTGATTCTGTCTCAGAGCAAAGTGGATTTGCGCTGTTATACAACACTTGATGTAAACTGCGACATATCAATGCAAAGTCAACATGAAAATCCATTTTCTCTGAATCAGCTGATTACGTGAACGGTTGGACAGTTACGGTGTGTCAAAGAGTGTGTTATTTAGATGACATCATCATTGAAGGGTTAAATGATATCATGTTTTAAAAATGTGCTTGTTTCAAATATTTTTTTTCCTCCTTAACCCTACAACACTATTTTCGGGTGATTTTCACCCAAGAAAAAGTTTTTATATGATTTTCAATATGTTGGATTTTCCTGAGTGTCATAGGATAAAGTCTCAAATATCCCAAGAATGGGTGGATCAAAGACCAAATATTTAGTTTCATTATTTATTTATTTATTTTTTAGGATTATTTTTCTTCTCAAATTCCTAATTTTTCCCTCATTTTTAGCTGTTATTCTTTTTAGGATCTTCCAATTTTTTCATTTTTCATTTTGTTAGATATACTACAGTTGAAAATAAAACAAAACAACTCTGGTGGTATCATATGTTAATCTATTCTTAATGAGAAATACTTTTTATTGGATATTTTATATTGGGTAGAAATTACCTGGCAAAAGTAAAGGTGCAATTTTTTATAGCAAATGTGTTCTAGAGTTAACATCGAATCTGAGTCTCCTTTTCCTGTTTCTATATCAGAAGTTTAGTCTCATGCAGTCTTCATACTCATGGCCTTCCTCTTATTTTCAGACTCACGGTTGGTTCCAACAGCAATGAAGGCGGCAGCAGTGAAGAAGAGTACGAAGAGCACATCACAACGGAAGAGGAACCATCTCAGGGCAGACAGGTAGTGGAACCAGGTGGCTGTGTGGGTGTTCAGAGCCTTGTGGAAGAGCGTCTCAAAGTAAGTCTGACGGCCAAATGCACGGATGGTCCATAAACCCTTCAGTGAGAGTACGAGGTGAGAGAAGATGGGGGTGCGAGCTGCTGGCGGAAACAAAGAAGTTCAGGTCAGAAGAAAGCATGAAAACAATTATCAAACCCACTGCTGCAAGATTAAACCACAAACAGAAGTATTTCTATAACTATTAAATCATATTAACTATCATATTTTATAACTAATTCCCATATATATATAAATAAATAATATGATATTTTATAACTAATTCCCATAATTCTGAGGCTGCTTCTTGTACCGTCCTACCCCCTCTGTCTGTTGTCAAAGCTCCTACCACATGTTGTCCCCTGTCTATTTTTACAGAAGGGGCCCACATGAAGCACTAATGGGAAGGAGGAGATGTGTCAACCTCCTGGAACTACCGTGGACTTGGCCGACATCAAACTTCACCTCAGCGGACTCAACACTTTACATGTAAACAGTGGGCCCGCCACAGAGCATTAACAACAAGGAGACAAAGACAAACCTGACAGCAGGTTCTTGTTGTGAGGTTTTTATCTGTGTTTGGAGTTGCGTTGAGTAAACCCGTTTGCTACCTGCTGGTATCTCATGGCCAATAACACACATAAACAATCGGACGCAAAGCAAAGCTGAATGGAAAAAGTGAAAAAGGTTGTTTGTGCTAAATGACTGAAGCTGCAGTTACAGTGAAGCTGTGAAATCATCTGTGCTTATCTTTGTACACAGAATGGCTTCAATGAAGCACAATGGTCACTAACACTATTTGTTGCAAACATAGACGCACAATTATTTTCAACAGACTCCCAGAAACTAAAACACTGCCTTGTTCAGACCACCATCTTTATGATTAATATATTTCATCATAAAGACGGCTTTTGTGAACGAACAAAACTGCCTGTTTCTCTTTGAAAAAAAAATAAACTGCATTCACCGCAACCTGGTTTAAATGAACTCTTTCATCGCAAAAATCACAGTTCTGTAGTGTCTTGATTAGGGACAGGCCGATATCATCCCTCTGTTTTGCTCTTTTTTTAGCAGCTAACAAAGCCCTTCTATATTATATTTAAAGACTTTATAAGGCATAAATAGTCCTCACTTTAGAATAGGTCACAAAAACAGTTGATTAACACGTACAGAACGTTTTATATCTACATTAATTTATTGTGAGTTACAACAGTAATATGGGTTTATAAATGATTTATTAACACAGTAACAGTACATGTCTAAAATATGGATGTATGAATATACATTTACAAGGTTTTTGAAATAAACACTTTGTAAATGAGCTAACGACTTAAAGAACCACCTCTACAGAACTGGTTTGTAAATCTTTTAATACTTAATTTTTAAATATATATGTTTAAATAATTAAAGTCTTAACATACCCTTAATAAACACATTATAGTAATCATTTTTAATCTAGAAACACGTGTTAATATCAACACATATAAGCTGCTTGCTTAATCAAGTAGGAGTGAGGCTTTATTACTGATTAATTAAGTATTAACTCATACTCATCTAATACTTAACTAATACTTAGAAGTGTGTAGTTATTTTAAAGTGTCACCAAATTATTTTGACAGCACTTCTCCTGCTGTGCCTGCCGGTCAAAGTCAATAAAATGTTCAAATATTCAATTTTCGGTTAATACCGATACTGTAAAAATATATCACCAATTCCTAATCTTTAAAAATCCTAAAGGTCACAGAATTTCTCATATGCAGTATAGTAGAGAAACTTCAGAGACCAGGTGAGTACAGGTAAGCCCCACCCCCTTGCGGAATTCAAGGATTATTAATGTCAGGGGTTAAAAACAACTTCCAGATGAAATGCTTCTAAACGTTTGGATTTCAAATTATAACAATTTTACTTTTTTAATTACTGCATAGTGTTAAGTTAAAATTGTAACTCTTTAACTTCATTACTATTTGATGATTTTAAATACAAATGATTGTTTTATTTGTTACAATACAGGACTTTCCGTTTAGGTTGCAATGACTTAAATACCGACTCCTACAAACATGGTGCATTTTTAACATGTTCTTGTAGCCTTTTTCTGATGATGGAGGACACATATTAAGAAAATAAAAAGTAAAATTACATTTCTAAGAGTGTATTCAGACTGGAAAAGACCACTTAATTTGGTCTGGATGAAGTCCTGAACCTTGTATTTTGGTCAATATTCAGACTGCTGTCAAGGGGACTTTCCTGTTTCAAACTGAAGCTTGTAAACTACTAGAGGTGGAAATTATGAAAGTTCTGAGCTTTGCAATCCTTGTCGAGATAGTTCACTTATTCAAAATTTAAATTTCGCTGACAAATTTTATATTTCAACAGCTGGAGAGAGAATAAACAGATGGGTGATGGGAAGTGGGGGTTGGTAGAAACTATGTCCTAGAAAAGACTTTTTTTTTATTTTGGCTCAAAATGGCATAAAATTTGATTTTTTTTAAAAGATAATCATAGTGCGGGGCCTTAACAATACAATCAGTAAAGTGTCTATTTCTATTCAGCAGCATGATAATCAGTTTAACCTTTCACCTCAGTAACTCCTTTAAACATCTTTCATTTATTTAAATTTAAATTTGTTTTTCTAGTTTAGCACCCGTGCACCTGGGATCCACTTTCAGTTTAGACAGAAATGTGTGGCAGAGTGAGACGTTCAGCTTTCATTCGGTCTGGCTGACGCGTTGCATCAAACACCAGAAAGAATGACACCAGGATGGGGCTGCAGGAAATCCCAGCTCAGCTCGCCTGTCTAGCCTCTCATCCTCTCCGCAGATCTGGAAAGATCTCGCCGTCATCACCAAAGTATGCATCAAAAAACAAAAAAATGAACGGGGAAAAAACAGGGGATATCCAACGTATTGACACCCTGATCAACAATCCAGAGACCTGTTTTTATGCTGCATTAAAACGTTCTGTCAAATTTTAAAACAAACTGTAAGGTTTTGTATTCGTGTGTTTATGTCTAAGTGGGTTTTTTTGGCTCCAGTGTTTATGTTCTTTGATTTACTGTTGCTATTCTACCGTTAACACGATAATTCCAGTAGATTATGAAGGAGAAATAAAAACTGATTTATTTATTTATCAATTTCTAAACTACGGTAGAAAAACAAATCATTTTTGATGTTTCCATTTAAAAAAAATCGAAAATGAAGCAAATGAATGTTTAAATTCATTTTCTAAGAAAACCTTTTTATTACCTTCAGCTTCCAGCTGTTTGAGTTGCTGTCCTGTTCGTAGGTAATACTTCCTGAGGGCAACAAAGATGACAGCCAGGGGAATGGCAGCGATGAAGATGTAGGGCCGCATGATGGACACGGTGAAGATGCATCCGATGACCAGTAGTGTTAACTAATGTGAGAGGAAGAGTGTGGTAGGAGAACATAAGATACCATTCAAAACCACATACATATGACAAATAAAAAGCATATATGTCAATCTAAAAGTGGCCAAATCAGTGTGGATTTGTTAATAAAAAATTCTAAAGATTGCAAAAACTGAAACAGGTGTTTATGTTCTTTGATTTATAGTAACTTTTCAACCATTAACACGATAATTCCAGTAGATTCTGAAGGAAAAAAGGGGATTGTTGAGCCTTGAACTCTACATTAGCCTAAAAAAACAAAAAAAAAACATGTCTAAGTTAGCAAAAACAGCTAGCATAATGCTAAAATATTAGCTACACACCAAATTAGATTAAAAACTAGAAAATGTCTAAATTAGCCATTAGTTATAGCATAATGCTAAAATATAAACTAAACTCCAAATTAGCCAAAAAACTGTAAAAAAAAAAATCTAAATTAGCCTTAACAGCTAGAATAATGCTAAAATATTAGCTAAACTCCAAATTAGCCACAAAAAAAGGAAAAATCTCTAATTTCGCCATTATTCTAGCAATATACTAAAATGAGTTTTAGCATATTGCTAAAATATTAGCTAAACTCCAAATTAACCAAAAAAACTGTAAAAAAAAATGTCTAAATTAGCCTTAACAGCTAGAATAATGCTAAAATATTAGCTAAACTCCAAATTAGTCAAAAACAGGAAGACATGTTTAAATTAGCCAAAAACAGCTAGCATGTTGCCAAAATAAAAGCTAAACTCCAAATTACCCTAAAAACTCAGTAGTTGCTGAAGATTTTCAAGTTTGAATTGTGTCTCTAGCTGAAAGTATGTAGAAGTTCGCAAGTTTCAAAGTGCACAAAGTTTTTGAAGGGTTTGATCACTATCACATTCATTCCCTATGGGGTATAATTTGCTCAATATTTCAAAAACAATAAAGTTTATGAAAAACAAAACCTTGATAACAAAATGACTGAAATAATTGAAAGTGTGATTGAGTTTTTTCGTTCCAAAAAATGTACGGGAAGTTGCAGGAGAACCACTATAGTGTGTCTGCTGTAAATAATAAAACTGTTAAATAAAATAAAATAATGCTTCTTTAGTTTCTGCACTTGCAACTACAAAGACAGGATTTTTGTCTACGTAGACAATTTCGACTACAGCTTTATTGTTGTATTGGTTTCTAAATTTTCCGGTAACTTTCATTTGTGGTACAATACCTGTATGAGGTCAAAAAGCATGGGAGGCAGCATGTCTTCAATAATGGCCATGTCCTTGGTAAATCTGTTCATTATCCGGGCTAAAACACACATAGAAACATCCAGATTAGCTCCTTACATCAAACCCCAGTGAAAATGCAGCTCAAGGTGTATTCAGAGTGGAAACGTCTGTTTGTCCGGATGGAGTCCTGAACCTTGTGTTTGGTCTGTATTTAGACTGACTTCCAAACAGATATTTCTGTTTCAAACCAAAGCTTGTAAATAAAAAGATCTCTTCAGTCATTGGTAAGGGGGTTTGAGGGCGGGGCAAAGCAATAAGAGAGAGATTAATGCCTCGCTTCCACTGAGCGGTCCAAACTGAACTGGACTTTTGAGCGTTTCCGTTACAACATCGACCCTTTATGCAGGAGTGACTGGTACCATTTCTGGTTCCCCATTGGTTGTAGATCCATAGAAAAGTGGAATGGACCTGTAGGGTGGAGCTTCTGTCGTTGCATGACATAATCTATTAATTGGCGGAAAGGTTTTACAACAACAGCAAGCCTCCGACCAGCCATTTTCCGGAGATCCAGAGAGTTTTGTCTTCTTTCGACTGGATTCTTCTTTCTCTCCCCAAATCGTCTTGCAAAGAATATTAAATTCTTTACATTACCGGTGGTTGGGTTGGGGACATGAAACACACCAAATTCACGAATACGGAGACCCCCACCCCCATTTCCGTCTCACCCAACCCTCACAGCCAAAGAATGTCCGTTAACAATCCATACTCATCCAAAACACTTCTGATCGTGCTTTATAGAACATTTATTGAAGAACATTGGAGTATTTCTCCACATAAAGAGTTTTTTTTTTTTTAATTCAGAACAATAGAATGTTCTGCAGCATAGAGGCATCTCTAACAACACCTGCTCTGGATTATAATTATCCTCCGCGGTTATCTTTTTCATTTTCCGACCGTTTCTGAGTCAACTGATGCAGCTTCTCTCGTTTTAACGCACAGCTACGTCACTGGTCTACAGCAGGGGTCCCCAAACTTTTTCAAGTGAGCGTCACATAACTGTTTTCTTCTCTGATGTGGGGCCAGGATCGGTTTGTAGGCTAACAGAAAAAGTGTAATGATCACAGTCTAAACGTAAAAAATTATGGTTTTCCAGAAAGCCACACATAGTCAAATTTAAAATAATTAATTTCTGTAATCTTCACAGAAAGAAAATAATGCTAAAATATTTTTAAAAAGTAGATATATAGCATTACCTGTGATAGATTAATAGCAGAGCTTATTCAGACTGAGGAAACTCACAGTGAACAGGAAATGAACTGAGACCAGATTGAAAGATGGTCCTGGACCAGGGTCTGCTTGGGTTTATTCAGACTGAAACTTTGTTGTGAATTATGGGGGGAAACAAACGCGTTCACTTTAAGCAAACCAAATGTATCCAGTCTGAATACACCCTCAGTGTGGTTCCTCCACAAGTAATAAATATGACATCGAAACAAAGAAGAGAGCACCTGTTTTGATGGAATTGAGCACGGACATGGGGGCGCGCAGCACAGCGCTCAGCATCTGCTCGTGAAGTCTTTCAGAAACGGTGAGTAATGAGTGCACCAGAGGAAGACCCCTGAAGACTCCGAGGGCCAGTATGCTGTCTGAATGGGCCACGAAGATGTAGATGATGTAATAGGCACTGGTCGGTGTCACAATGACAGCCAGGTGGACCGGGGGGGACGAGGAATTGATGGGCTGATCGTCGATGTAGTTGGGTGAGTTTGGGTTGGCACCATCTCTCCAGACTTTACTGATAAAACAGAGCAGGAAATAGAATTGGGTTCAACCAAAACTGAACTCTAAAAACTCACTCATAAGATTCATTAAGACCCCCTGCGATAAAATCCTGATTTTTGAGTTCTTAACATGTCTGTGTGGCATTTTTCGTCTGAAAGAGAACAAATGTAATAAGAATTCATTTTGTTTTTTCATTTCCGAGTATTTCTCCTTTTAAATCAATCAAACTGTCTTGGACAGACTCTGTTTGAATGAATGATCTTCTTTCCATCAACAGCTCTGCTGCACATGCACTAAACCCTCATCTGTTCCTAGTGTCTAGTTCAGGTTCTGGAGAAGAGAAGATGGTATCTTCACATTGACTGCAGTCAAATGAGCCGCCGTTCACATTTCTGTGGTCAAATCAGCATCACTGGATTTTTGGTTTGAGTTTCATCCAATACTTACGGTAGCAGGACTGAGAACGCTGGAAAATCTCCACCAGACTCCACGGAGCTTCTTGATGTGACCACGGAAATGTGAACGGCGGCTCATTTGACCGCAGTTGGAAAGGATTGTAAATCAATGAAAGAGCATTTTGATGTTAGCTTTGATTATTTTATCAAGAACTCTGAGAAACCAATGATTGAATGTATTGATCACAGTCAATAAACATTGGAGAATTAGCTAAAAGAGTCTTTGGTGAACTGGAAGGAGAAAGAATCAGGATTTTGGAGGAAGTTCTGTCCATGAAGATCTTCACTTCCTCGTCCAGCTGACATCCGGATCAGAACCATACGGCTGGACATTACCCAGATTGATGGATGTTTTTATGTAGTAGTGGTGAAGATTTACACTAGTGAGATACAGAGCTATGATAATCAGACAGGGGGGATCAGGGGTGGAGCTACTCAGCTCCAAAAGCCACGCCCCCTCAGAGGAGATTTTGGAAACAGAGGCTTCAGATCAACATGAAAAATGGCTTTTTAGGACCTTTAGGATGTGGGATTTTCGTTAAAAATGTCATAATCAGAATTAAAACACAACTGGGAATGTTTTTTTTTAATAAAAAAAAATTGTAGTCGAGGAACTTAAGTAAACTAAAACATGACATTCCTGCCAAAACTGTACCAAACATTGAAAAAGTACACATTTCAAACTCTAAAACAATATTTGTTTTTGAGGATGAGGATTACTTTGTGGAATATTGATACTCACTCTGTTATGAGAAAAATACCAATGACTGATCCAGCCACCTATCAACAGAGAGAAGGACAGAGAAGATAATTTATGTTCACCACATTCAAGAAATAGACTTTAAAATGGTTTGAATCTTACCTCAATGGCAAAAACAATAGCAATGAAAATAAGGACATAAATCAAGGTTCTGTTGACGGAAACATAGCGGAGGTAAGTGCTCCACGAGGTCGTCACAAAGACGTTCTCACGCTCATCTGCAAAGCATTGCTGTGGACAACAGAAGATGTTGATTGACCGTCTGAAGAGCGTTTGTTTGTATGTGATAAGACATAAAAAAATTCCTGTGTATTAAACACACCTCCATGTCTTCTTCATCCACCTCCTCAGTGATTTCAAACACGCTGTCCTTGGACAGGCGGCGTGCGTAGATGTCCAGCTCCGTCGCCAGGTCGTACTGCGGTGTGACGGACAGCTTCTTTCTGAACGACGACTGCATCTTGTCCCTGCGGTCTTGGCCCTGAGCATTGGTGATGAAGGCCAGGACGGACTGGCGCCGCTGTCCGCCGAGGTGCTGCAGCCCGTGGTGGTACAGGTTACTCCTCGGAAGTACCTCCTCCACTTGATCATCCTCTGGCACCACGGAGAATCTCCTGTCTGAAAGTTCGTTGACACCCTCCTCCATGAGTGACGGCGGCAGCGTGCCCATCTGCTGGGAGTTCCCTATGAAGGAGATTTTACGAGCAGCTGCAATGGGATTCAGGATGAGAGACTGTTTGCGTTTCTCCGGGTATCCGTCGACACCGTTGTGACTCTGGGGTGGTGCGTGCTGGAACGACTGGCGAAGGGCTTCTGGGCCTCGGAATCCGGCGGTTTCGTCGACCGAGACCCTCCGGAGAGTTTCCGTGAGAATGGAGGAGCGCCGCTCCGCGACGATGTTGTCGTAAGCTTCGAGACCGAGCAGCAGGGAGCTGAAGTCGGGGCGTTGGGCCTGCAGCTCTGAGAAGGTGCCGTAGAAGTAGCACTCTCCGTTGTGCAGCATGAGGATTTTGTCGGAGCGCTTGAGATGCTCCAGCTTGCTGGTGACCACAACTCGAGTCTTGGAGCCCATCAGCTTGCAGACACATCTGTGGAGAGAGGAGGAGGAGTGCTGTTGAAAAATGTTTACTCACTGTAACTTTTCAACCGTGAAAATGATTCAGAATCTACTGGAATTACTCTGATTGTGCTAACAATTAAAAATGACAGTACACCAACACTGGAGCGGTGGTGTTAAAGGGTTAAACATGAAACAACAAGAGAAAACCTTCACCACCCCCACTCTACTGCCACATGAAAGAGTCTCTGTCGCATACGTACTTATCAAAGACCTCTTTCTCTGTTGCGATGTCCAGGTGGGTGAAAGGAGCATCCAGCAGGTAAAGGTCTGCATCTTTATACACACTCCTGGAAGACAGAGCAGCCAGTCAGAGAGATTTCACAAAGGAAAATGATCACAAGTAGGAGTGGAAGTTATGTTACTGGATAAAAATAGGAAAGGATAGGCCTTAATAAGCATTTGCTTCCGCCTATCCCTTTTTCAAACATGTATTAATCGAATTCAGTTTGAGACTTTTTCTTAGCAAACGGAGATTGTATTGATTTTTTTTTTTTTGCTTTGCAGTGTTTTTTTTTTACGTTTGAAATAAATCTTAATCTAAATGCCAAAGGAAATGTGTGGGAATGCAGTAAAATCACTCCAGCTTAACCTTTCTAGTAACAATCCAACACATTCTTACTTCCAAGTCGTCACATATTGACATTTGGTTAAGAACCCTCACGTGTCATTTTTTGATGTTTTGGGTGTCCCCAAGTCATTGTTTTTCGACATGCTGGCTGTTCCCATTAAATCCTGGGTCCCCTACTTCGGTCCAATACCATGACGCGGAGGGCACCTGTACTGGACTTGGCACCAGAAGCGAACTGGCACCAGGTTAGCGTAAGGGCACAGGTACTGGGTTAGGGTATCAGTACTGGATGCATCCAGAGGACCTGTCCCCAAAGGTGGTGGACCCTTGATTTTATGAATAGCCAGCATGTCAAAAAACGAGGAGTTGGGGACCACCAAAGCATCATAAAGTGGCGCGGAGGGTTCCTCAACCCAACGTCAGTATGTGACGACTTGGGGATGAGAATTTGTTGGACAATCAGAAACCACAAATCAATGCCACTGCGTAACAAGAATGAACTAGAAAAGTTTCATTAACTGCGATAATTCTAATGGGAACGCTTTTTTACTGAAAGTAGTCATTGAAAATGCTGAAAAGCTGAAAGCTGCTGAAAATGCAAAAGCTATTTGAAAAATCTGAAATTCACGAAAGGTGACCTAAATTTCTGAAAAAAATGCAGCAAAATTGCTTAAAAATCCTCAATCCATGCCAATTTTGCAAAAACATTTTGAGTGTTGCTTAAATATGAGCTGCACTCCAAATTATCCCAAAAACCTTAGTAGATGCCAAATTAGCCTAAAAGAATCTAGCACTTTGCTTATATAGGCTACTAACTAAACTCTAAAATAACCTAGAATACCAGTTAACCAAATCAGTCAAAAATGTTAACCTGTTGCTGAAGTATTAGCTAATCTCCAAATTAGCATAAAAAACCTCAGTAGATGCCAAATTACCCAAATGAGCTATCATAATGTTAATATAACACCTCAATGCCATTTTTTAAAAATAACTATAAAAGATGAAACCTTAACCCATTAATATATTTAAATCAGCTTCCCTTCTTGCTACCTCTCCATTTGAAGGGGCATTTGTAATGCAAGTGGTACCCGAAATGTTTTTTTAAAGATATAAGATACATTGCCCTGTGTCGCGCTGTAGTTCTGAAGTTTACATTGAAATCTAAATAATAACTTTTTGTTATAGCATGACCTTTTAAAGTATTAAAACTACTGTTGATAAGTATATATAAGCGCTGCAGGCTCTGCGCTAACGCTAGCTGAGCGAAAATGACATCCAAATTCTGAGACACTATACTTTCCGTAACTCTCCGTTTGGAGAGCTAAACTTAGGGGAAAGGAGAAAGGAAGAATCCAGTTTTGGCCCTAGCAGTTACAAAACCCTTTGAATGCTGCATCCTTTACTTATCTTACTCTGATTTAAAGACCCACTCTGGTGAAAATGCTGTTCTGGGTGTTTTTGACATGTGCTTGTAGCATTTTTCTGAAGATGGAAGACTAGAAATTTAGCTTAAAATAAATTCTATGTCTTTATTCAACTTGTTGAGAATTAGGATCAGAGGACAAAATGCTTTTTGAAAAGAAAATACGGTGGGCGGGCCACAAGCTCCTCGTTCTGCTCCATTCTGATGCATCCACTTGTAGACAAATAGATTCATGATTGTCTTTTTCTTCCTTGTCTGAGCTGGAATCTGGATCAAAACGGCAGCTGCATATCTCCAGAATTGATCGCCATTTTAGCGAGGGTCTAGTGGGAGACCATGTAAACAGAGAGCTCTCAGTAATGGGGATGGGAAGGGTTGCTATGCATCAAAAGTCCCGCCCACAATCAGATATGGATTTCTAATGAACTTCTGGCGCTCTGCAGAAACTATGTCTTACAGGTTTTTTTATTATTATTTTGGCTAAAAACGACATAATCATAATTAAAAGACCACCGGGAACAGTTTAAAAACAGAATAAAAGGTGACCGTGTGGGAATTTAATTTTAGGAAAAATCTCTAACTTGAAGCAGGAAATAAAGGTCTTAAAGAACTAGGTCTGAGAGCCAGTGTTTTCCTAGTTTAACCGTTACTTCATCCACACCAACATTTGGTAAAAACAAAGGTGTTTGCTCAAAATGATGCACAGTGGTGCAGACGGTACCTGGCCAGGCAGATGCGTGCTCTCTGACCGCCGCTGAGAGTTGACCCGCCTTCACCGAGTGATGTCTTGTCTTTCTCAGGCAGTGACGCAAAATCCTTAAGAGAGAAAAAAACATAACATTAACCAGGTTAAACACATGAAACATTTCTCTTCCCCTTCCAAAAGTACAAACTTTAGAGCAAACTGAGTAACATAAAATCTTTAACACAATGTAACTTTTCAGCCGTTAACACGGTAATTCCAGTAGATTCTGAAGGTAAAAAGCGGCTCAATGAGCCGCTTTTTACCTTCAGAATCTACTGGAATTATCGTGTTAACAATTAAAAAATTACAGTAAATCAGAGAACATAAACACTGGAGCTCTGGTGTCAAAGGGTTAAATGGATCACCAACAGTAAGGAGATAGAAATAAAAACACAAATGAGAAAAAAAACACAAATGTAACATTTAGTCATTCCTTATCAGAGAATGAAGAATACTCTTTTCTGGAGTGTGCTGCAAAGATCTGAAAACAACTGAACCATCATAAACTACCACGCCTCTAAAGAAACTACAAAGCTAACAGAAAATGGAAACATGGTACTGGACCACTGCAAGGAGATCGCTGACCAGCTCTTGATGCAAACTTGGAAATAATGATCTCTGTTTTATCAGACGTCTCAGTGTTTTTGTCTCTGTCCACTCCGACACCAACCAGGGATAATCAAAAGAGTCTAGTTTGAGGTTATTTAAGTAAGGAGATGTTCTGTATGTTAAATCTAAATTCCTATATTTGATGTGTTTGTCAGTCACTAACCTCAAGCTTTTACAAAATCTAATTATGACAATTAGAAAAAAGTTGAGTAGAACCATTGACTGTATATGAGAACTGGACTGAGTGTGACATCATCAATTGAAAATTGTTTAGTTTGAGTTCAAATGAAAAGAAGTCAGTTCAGTCGCCATTTATATGAGTGCCACCATGTTGGAGTTGGACAACATCAGAAGGCAGTAATTGGTCGGAATTGATCTGAGTCTATTGCAGGGGTGTCAAACTCAGTCGCACAGGGGCCAAAATTTCAAAACACACCTTAGGTTGGAGGCTGAACAAGATAAACATTTATTGAACACTCTAAAACTACATTTTTAAAACTTTAAAATGTAATTTTTTAAACATAACTGTGAATAATTAAAAGGCTGGAATATTATTCCAGAATTGATCAACTTAAACCTTAAATAACTTTCAATATTTTACTCTCCATAAAAATATATTTTGTCAAAATTATACAAGTTAGAAATCAGCGCAAGATAACATCGGGTCATTAATAATAATAAAATGAAATGATCTGGAGGTTCGGATAAAAACATGACATCTGGGCCCCCAGGCCTTGACTTTGACACATGTGGTCTATGCCAACCACTCTCACCAATCAAGAGTGATCTTGTTGGAAGGCCACACCCCTACCACTGGAAAGTGAGCCATATAAAATCTGTCAAATCCTTCGAGCATTGGACGCGAGTCCACATGCTATTACTTAGGCATCAGATTAGTGAGTTTATTACTTGAATAACTTGAAAATAAAGAGCAAAAATCATGAAAAAGAGGGAATTATCAAGAACATGTTGAAAATGTATCAGAGCAAGAATGTTTATTCTGACCAATAGAATGACAGAGTAATAGCTGTTTATTTCTCATTAGAAGTCTACGGGATTTTGGCTTCTGGAACCAGCGGGGAACTTCCCGTTTGGAACACCAGGGGGAGGAGTCTCACAGTCCAGTTCTCTTATGCAGTCCAACTGGATTTCACCATTCTTAAACAGCAACTAGCAGGTTAGTGGACTTGTGGTAGAGTGTCCACCCCGAGACTGGAAGGTTGTGAGCTCAAATCCTGGCCAAGTCATGCCAAAGACAAATGGGACCCGATGCCTGCCTGCTTGATACTCAGCATTAAAAAAGGTTTGATTGGGGGGTTAAACCACTAAAAATGGTTCCTGAGTGCAGCTGTGTCTGCAGCTCACCCCTCCCCCAGGGGATGGGTCAAATGCGGAGAATAAATTTCACACACACCAAGGTGTGTGATAACTAATGGGACTTTAAATTATCTTTGAAAAGTCCCTAACCCTTTAGCCATGTTTTCTTTGGCGTTCTCTGCATGTGGCGCTTTAAGACAACCTCAATCCAAATCACTACTTTAAGTAAAAAAAGAGTTATTGACTTTTAGCCAAACGGCCTCCAAACAAGATGATAACAAATTGAATTGTCTGCTAACTCTAAAAGGAGTCCTTCAAAAACAGACCGGGGTCTGGGACTCCAGTCCTCAAGGGCCACCATCTTTCTGGTTTCTCTGAAACCAGATCCAACTTGCTGCTGATTATCTGGGACAGGTTTGTGTTTTGCCATCGAGAAGCTACAATTGCAGGTTAGTTAGAGAACAAATATGACATACCGGCCCTCAAGTTCTGGAGTTTGACACCTGTGTGTTTTTTTAATTAGAAACGTGGTAAACTTGGTGTTATAATACAGGTTCAAAACTACCTTTATTTGTTTATTTGTTCTTGGATATTCTCGTAATTTTGAGCAACAAACAGATTTTGTCAAAAGCAACAAAAAAACTAAAGTTAACTTAATAAAAAATCCAAAATGTGACACGTGGTAACAAAAGAGCGGTCAGAGGTTTTAACAGAGAAAAGCACCAAACACAGATGGTAAAAACATGAGGGACATTACAAGAAGACAAGGACGCATGGTGGTATGTGAGAGGCAGATATAGTCCACACCAAAGACTGATGAAGAACATCACTGTTAAGACTTCCTACCTTCCATCTCCAGCTGCTGCTGTTCCAAAGGGAGTGCAAAGGAAATCAAGTTAACACAACTTGATCAACAAATAAAATAATGTTACATGTCTGTATAATGTCACAGATCGTCTGGGATTCTTATTCAGGATATTGTCAGGAGTCATAGTTCTGTCTCCCCCTCTGGTCACTGGCGAAAGCCAACTCCAGAATACTGAAGACACTACATCTCCCAGCTGCCCCAGTACACACTCCTCAGATGCTGCTCAGCTGACTCTCCTTTGACAATCACCCACAGGACACTTAAGCTCTGCACAGATCCTCAGTCAATGCGAGGTATTGTTTGTGCCACCCTGCCTGCATTACTGAGCATTTCTACCTGCATTACTGAATGTTTCTGCCTGCACTACTGAGCGTTTCCGCCTGTATTACTGAGCGTTTCTACCCGGACCTAATTTTTTGTGTACCTGACCCTGTTTCATCTCTGATTGCCTGCTGCCTTCCCTGACCCTCACCTGGACTCTGACTTCTCTAGTCTCCTCTTGGATGATCCCATGCTTGTGTTTGACCTTAGCCTGTCTGACCCTGATTTAGCTTTGTGGACTTTTAGATTAGTGCTTAGTTCCTGTCTGATCTATAAACATGCAGCACGTGGAACCAGCTGTATGCCTGTTTGTGACAAATATAATTTAGATATTTACATCCAAGATCATTTCACAGATGGATCAACATTCTATTTCACATATATGTGTCAGCTCCTGTATTGTAGTATGACCTTGACACTTGACCAGTGATATAGAATAATAACTTTTGGAATAATGTAATGTCTCTTAATGTGTTCTATAGGAGCTTGATTGCTTGAAGTAAACCAAATCCAGATTCCAACTTCTTCACAATGGTAAACAGTCACATTTAAAGGATTTAATGAGCTATTTTTTTTTTCTTGATGTAAAGTTCTGTCAATTTTATTCTGGCTTTTGGGTTTTATTTGTGACCTGCCTGTCTTTGTGCATCAATATTTTATTCCTGGAGATGTTCAAGATGTTTGTCTGTCTGGAGAAACTGAACAGAGTGGGCCTCATCTTAATTTACAGGTTTAGTTCACTTATTTTTTCTTTATAATAATTAATGAGACAGTGCATTATTGACCTCACTTTAAGTAAAAAACAAAAAACTAAAACTTGGGATTTCAAATATAATTTTTGTGTCAAAGATGACATTTGTGAGAGACAGTTTGACTTAACCCTTTAACACCCGAGGTGTCCCCGGTGACAATTAAACACAAAATCTTCAGCAAATTGTAACATTTTCAACCGTTGTCACGATCAACGTAATTCCAGTAGATTGTGAAGGAGAACAGCGGCTCGTGCCACTGTTCTCCTTCACAATCTACTGGAATTACATTGATCTTGTTAAGGTTACAGTAAATCAAAGAACATAAACACTGGAGTGCTGGTGTTAAAGGTCAAACAAAGAGCATTTCCAGAAAGACCGCAGGTGTGGCAGCATGGCATCATGGGACTCCTGTTTTAGTTTTGCTTTCATCTCACTTGCCTCACATCTGTCCTCCTGGTAAAAACCAAGGCACCGTCTTTACATTAGAAATACCAGTACAGCCTCACAGCTTTGTTTGTGTGAAAACAGAGCAGTGTTTTAGTGAAAACCTTCGTCAGAGTCCCAGAGGGCGACACATTAGTCGCTTGATTTAACTTTACATTTTTATAAGACAGGAAAATTGGAAAAAGGATTTTACCAATAAATTCAAATGAAAATCTGCCATTTCAGTCTTTAAAATTGCTGATTTGAGCACTTCAAAGTTATTTTAATGTCAATTCTGAATGTTCTACATCTATGTTTTACAATGAGGATTTGTATGAAAATGTATGAAAATATGAAAATAATTTTTTTAAATGTTTAAAAGGAAATTGTGTAAATTCCAGTCTAGTTGTGTTGTGCTGTTAGTGAATATGTTACTCCTCGCTGCATCATGATCTCTACAGAGAGTTCATAATTTGACACACAAAAAAAAATAATAATAATAATCTTATTTTTCTGTGAGGCAGCTAATGATTTTTTTCTGTTCTAGTGTTGGTTTCTGTAGATGAGTCTGTTTGGCCTCTATTTTTTTTTTTTTTTTTTAGTTTTGCTTCATTAGAAAAATTCCCTGATTCTAGTTGGTTTTTCAAAACATGAAGTTTGTGTTTACCACATATCAGACCTGCGTATTGTTACACACCTCCTCTCCAGTTCAAAGTTTTCCAGGACTCTTTGTGCTGCTCTCTTTAGTGTTTCCAACATACAGGACATTTTGGTCATATTGTGGTTAAACTCTGAGAGAGCTGCTGAGCTCTGCTCTAATTTTAACAATTCAAACTCAGAGTTGTCATGGTAAGCTTGATTCTTTTTTACTGACTCCAGTGAATCAAGTTTGAAGTTTTCACTTTTCTAAATTTGACAAATAGTTTGAGAGTGGGGAGAAATCTACATGTTCACACAAACTTCCCTTCCTCTCCTCATCAAATTATAAAATAGTGAATCAGAAAACAAAAAAAAGGAAAAAAACTGAAAATATGATTTAAAAGGAAAAGTATTTACAGTGTTCCCCCGTTTATTCGCATTTCTTTATTCCTGGTTTCCTGTATTCGCAGATTTTTTTTCAGTAACGTGACTCCTCCCATTTGTCACAAAAACTCTGACAACTCAAGACACTTGTTTGAAACTGAAGAGAGTTGAAGAGCACGCCAGCCCGTACGCTACACACACACTCACAGTGAGCCTGCATGGAGAAATGGCATCAGCTGATTCTGAAGCAGCTCGGACATATCCTGATAATCGCTGAGGATAATTATCATCCGGAGCAGGTTTTTATTATGGATGAAACTGGAAAATTCTGGATAGAGATGCTCTCTCACACTTTACTGATGCAGGAGGAAGCACGCGCTTTTTTAAGTCGAAGAGAGACAGAGTGACAGTCCTCATGAAAAGTTTGCAGTCTATTGTTCTGGATAAAGAAAAACTCTCTATATTGAGCAATACTCCAATGTTCTTTGCTAAATGTTTATTAAGCACATCGAAAGTGTTTTTGATGAGAATGGATCAGTAATGGACATTCTTTGGCTGCGGGTGGCGGGGAGTGAAATGGAGACTGGGGGGTTCTACATATTCAGGGAATAAGGGGGGAATACTGTATTTTCTTTCTTAAGAACACATAAAATTTTAGAAAGCAGGAAAATAAATTTGAACTTAATAGAAAATTATAGAGGAAAAATATATCATTATAATCTAAATCATGTGTCAAAGTCACGGCCCAGGGGCCGGATCTGGCAGGTATATATCCTGCCCTCCAGATGATTTTATTTATTAATGGCCTGATGTTATCTTGTACTTATTTCTAACTTGTATAATTTTTAAAAAATATATTTTTATGGAAAGTAAAATATTGAAAGTTATTTAAGGTTTAAGTCGATTTATTCAGGAATAATATTCCTGCCTGTTTTTATCCATAGTTATGCTAAAAAAATTGTTTTAAAAGTTTTAAAAACGACGATGGCAACTGTTGCTAAGGACTTTTCTGATGACACTGTGAAACGACAGGAGCTAACGCTGCTAGCAACTGTTGCTAAGAATTTTTCAGACGACCAGATGCAACAACACTAGCAAATGGAAAGTTTTAAACATAAAGCAAGCAGAAACTGTAAAGCTATAATCAAAGATGCGTGGACATGCAGAAGATATTGCTTAGTAGACATTAAACTTTCATATAAATTCAGGGGCCTCAAAATATCAACTTGGGGGCCGCAAATGGCCCGCGGGCCGCTAGTTTGAGACCCCTGCTCTCGAGTATTGAATGATTCGTTCATGACTTACACATTTCTCTAACTCAGAATGCTTCCTGTCACTGTGACTGTCTGCTTTCAGACAGTAGACATGATTTTGGTCCTCGTTGGGAGCTGAAGCGACTCATGTTGCATCCCAGAGCAATTTCCATGACAGCAGCAGTACAGATATTATTGTACTGAGTGGTTCAACACTGAGCCTCTGTGAGTGTGTCAGAGCCAGAGAAGATGTGTAAATGTGTGTGTGGGTTTTAAACCTCACAATAGCTCCTCAAGAGCAGCTTTTCTACCAACTGAGAGTTAGTTACATGAAATATTTGCTGCTCTACTCTATCGACGTCATCAGAATCAGTCAGTAAAGCATCTGAATGACCAAACAAAGACAAAACTTGGAGTGGAAGTACCTCCTCCAGCTGGCAGGCCTTAATGATGGAGTTATACCGGTACTCGTCATAGGTCAGGCCGAACAGGATGTTGTCACGGATGGTCCCTGGCATGATCCAAGAAGTCTGCGGTGAGTAGGAAATCCGGCCACTGTGTCTGATTTTACCCTCTGTCGGCACCAGCTCTCCCAGGATCATCATGAGCAGCGAACTCTGAGCAGAAAGCAACACAAGCTCTGTTATTACACCTGATCGGATCAAAGCAGCTGACGTGAGGGTCACACACGCCTTCACTCTCTGTTTTACAAACCCATACCTTCCCAGACCCAGTCGATCCAGCAACCGCCAGCATCTTGCCTTCCTCCAAAAGTAAGCTGATGTTTTTAAGGACAGGAGTGACGTACAGGTTGGTGAAAAAGAGCCCTCCGTCCCCGTTCAGATGCCCGTTTGCTTTGTTCTCCTGCTGGATCTTCTCAAACAGCTTAACTATGCCCTGCAGGAAAAAATAATGGCAGACTTTTCACTTGACTCAGATAGCAGAACCAAACTCTGGAAAAATACACATTATAAAAGGGTTTGACAAAAGGAAACCATTATTTCCAGTCGTTTATTTTCAACAAAGCCATATTTTGGATCTATTCTTTTTCTGGACTCATTGGAAGTTTGGGTTCTGACTGTCTTAAACCATGACTCTGGGACTTTCCTTGAGTCATTTAGTCGAGTGAATATCTTGAGAATGACTGAAGGAACGTTTGAGGAAAGTCTGTTTTCATATCACTCCATCATTTGGGTGGACATTGTGCTCATTAGTGTTGAATGACAGACCATAGCAAAATAGATGGGCTGATATAAACCATTATTAAACCTTCGGTCTCCATTCATGTGGGACTATAGACAAGTTAAAGTGTTTTGTCACTAATCCCAGTTGGGTCCTTTCCGTCTGCATGTTCACCATGCCAGGGTTTCCTCCAGGCACCCCCGGTTCCTCCATCAGTCCAAAGACATGTTTCATAGGTTGATGAATTACTCTAATTGACCATAGGGGTCATGTGATTGTGTGGTCCTGTGACAGGCGGGCAACCTGTCCAGGATTTCGCCGCCTTCGCCCAACAGTAGCCAGGTTAGGCCCCTGACCCCGAAGGGTTTTCCAAAAATGGAAGTTCAAGTGGCTTAGATGTACAACATCTCATCCTATGAAGTGTCAGCTGATCAGTCCTTTGACTTCATTCGTAAAACCTCAAATAAACAAGACTGTAAACGAACTGGAGTAAATTGAGGAGGATTGTGGGTTTTTCCAACGGCTATTTCTCAGGATTTTGTGATGAACAGAAAACAAGTCTTTCCCTTACAGGTGGAGTTCAGAGAAAGGATGGATCAACTGGGTTGAATCCAAGAAGTTCCACTCCAAATATATATGTTTTTCTATCGTAAATTGATTCCATGTGATCTTTTGTTTATGATTATGAAGTTTTTAGCCAAAGTCAAAAAGCCTTTGTCGTTTTTTAAGAAATCAGCAATAACTCATTAGAAATAAAATTCTGGTTTGTGGGCTGGACTAACTCGGAGCACCTCTCCCTGTCACTAATAGCTAATAGTGAGCTCATAGCCTCAAGCTAACAGCAGCAATATTGGATGAATCCAGTCGTACGGTTCTGAGCCAGAATCGTAGAGAGAGTAGAGAGTTTAGTGAATTTAGAGAATTCACTAAATACATGTTTGAAAATGGAATAGGTAGAATGCTTATTAAAGCCTAACCCTTTATGTCTTTTTCCAGTAACTTAAATAATTCACAATATATAAATCTAAACAATCCAAAACAAAATGCCAGGTTTCAGTTAAGAAATTCTTTAAAATAGGTCCTCTACCATGAAAACAAGAACATGTTATAAAGGGAAAAAAGATTATTTTTATTGGAGTGGATCTTTAAAGAGGCATTTTCTGATAATGGAGGAGATATATTAAGGTTAAAATTGTCTTTCTGAGTATTTCTTTTTTTTTTTCAAACGGTTGTGAATCAGGAGCAGATGAAAGAGTGTTGTTTGAAAAAGGTTTGTGACGTGGACGAGCTCCCTGCTCCGCTCCATTCTGATGCATCAGTTTACAGACGTCCTCGTCTGAGCTGGAATCTGGATCAAAACTGTACATGTTAGCCCGGAGGTGTGAGGGGCTGTAAGCTAGCGGTAGAGAGTTTACAGTAAACCAATTAGTGATGGGAAGTGGGGACGGGCTCATTCAAAAACTCTGAAAAAACATGTTTAATCTATCATTTAACAAATATTCTGTAGGGATTGAATGGCCTCTGAATTGTCTTGTACACCAGTAAAGTACATGGGTGAATGTGTAAAGCTGTTTCTCGGTTGTGTTTTCGGTAAACGTGGACTTCATGCTCTGCTTTCACACACTGTGAGAAACAGGAGACCGTCTGCAGACAACAGGAGCCCCCCCAGAGCCTCACAATGGCCTTGATTCAACTCATCCATCACTGCTCAGATTAAAGCATGACACGGCAGATTTAGAAAAGGGGAACTCTGCATGGATCGGACTTAATTATTAACCTTTGTGACGTTTTATGGTTCCGCGTTCCTCTAATGGCCGGATGGGCTCTGACTCGTGTGGGTCTGTCTGGGTGATTCTTCTTCTAACCAGATGACGTACATGCTTCCAGCAATAAAGAAAGAAAACAGCCCACCCCCCACTATTCATGGCTGAATGCCACATTCCAGGAAGATACGGAGGCAACAGGAGAATCGGGGAATTAGGTGATGATCTCCGAATCTCAAAGGGAGAGTCAGAGTGTTCCCAGCAAAAGCAAAGTGGTGACAGCTCTGGGATAATTAAATATGCAAAGTGAGGGGAAAAGCACAGCCGCCCGCTTGTTTTCTCACGGTGTTGGGTGGTCAGTGAATCACACCTGTCAAACCAAGTTTACAATCTCTGCACACAGATAAGAGCACACTGTGAGAATGAACTTCTGTACTTGTAATTCATAGTGATATTGATTCCTTCTGCATGCCACACATTGAACATCTTATATCTTATATCTTTGAGTCCATTTTTGGGCTCTATGAAAAATATGTTGCCACTGAACGCACTCTGAAAGTTAAACCAGTTGAACCTTGACCAACCAAGAACTCTGATTTGATAGTGATGTTTGAGTACATGTCTTTGTGTGTCACGTTTGAAAATGGACCATGAAAGGAAAACGAATAATTCCGGTTTCTGCCCGGCTGGAATTCTGTAACCCCAAGAATTTCATGTATTGGAATGATCTTCACCTTTCACCCCGCTCAGGGGTCGTCACAGAGAATCAGCTCTCAGTCGCTGTGTTTACATAGACACAAGTAATCAGAATAAACACCTGATCAGAATAAAAGTGTGTCATTGGAATCTTCTGACTCGACCCCACCCTGGGACACCAGTGAAGAAAAAAATCCCTGAAAAAAAAAAGTTCAGCGTTCTTTGTTGTGGGGTCCAGATGACCCCACTCCTAATGCAAACATGCCTAGGAAAGCACAAGGGTTACAGACATTTTGCACATGTAAACGCAGCTACAGGAAATTTGGATTTGCATTCATGACTTGATGCTTTCTTTTTTTTTTTAATAAATATGAATTGTGTCTATTTTATGGCACAAACAAAAGCAAAAATGCAAAAAGAAACTAGCATTTATCAAAATGGGATTTTAAAAAACGTTTTTACCTTTTACCTTTAGTAGATGCCAAATTAGCAAAAAAGCTAGCTCGTTGCCTAATTACTGGCTGGACTCCAAATTAGCATAAAAATCATCAGTAAATTAAATCAGCCAAAAATGTTAGCATGTTGCTAAAATATTATCTTAACTCCAAATTAGCATAAAAAATTAATTTGAGGCCAAATTACCCACAAAAAAAAAAGCTAACTCTTTGCTCAATTACTAGCTGAACTCCTAAATGGCCTAAAATTCCTCAGTAAACAAAATTACTCAAAAAAGTTAGCCTGGTTCTAAAATAGAAGCTAAATTCTAAATTATCCCCAAAAAACCTCAGTAGATAACAAATTATCCACAAGATAACAAGATATCCGGTGTGAACACCTTATGCTAAGAGGGGATTCTAAAACCTGCTTTTGCCGCGTTCTTGTGAACGTGGCATAAGACAATCAAAGCAATGCCAAGAAGACGCTTTCTGATATTAAAATAAGAGGTAGCAGACAAGAACGTGGCTGAAGATGTTCATGTTTGATTGCATCTGTTGGATGTTCAGGACACTCATGCTGGTGATTGAATGGTCTGTTTACACAGACGGGTTACAGACAAAAACAAACCTCGTCCCAGGACGCAGACACGTTGACCAGCTCCAGTCCAACAGTCGTCAGGCTGTAGTCCAGAACTCTGTATTCTTCCTTTAACAAAAAGTCCTGTCGGGGGGAGGGGTAAGCTTTGTTAGCAAAGGTTTACGGTTGAACTGCTATCCAGTGACTGATCCACCTACCTCTATCTTTTCAATGAGGGCCAGAGTGTCATACCACATCTGGATGGAGCCCGGCAACTGCCGCGTGAGCGTCATTCGCAGGACTATGCAGTACGAGGCGGTGGTGAAGATCCGCCGCAGGATGATGCCGTTGGTCAGCGCCTGAGGCACGATGGCCGCCATGATCACCACGATGGCGGAGAAGAAGTAGGAGGCGCTGTAAAAGTACCGAATGGATCCGATCTTCCTGGTTAAAGTCATCTCATCTCTGAGAGGGAAAACCAAAGAGGTTTTGTAAATGGATTCTTTAGACAGCCTGTGAATTGTTTTAATCACACGGAAATAGTCCTGTGGACTTTATTACAAATGACAAGGAATGCTGATCATTTTGGATTTGGATTGATCAATCTAAGCAAAGAATAAATCTAAACAAGACAAACAAAAGAAATACATTTCATACATCAAACTTAACATAGTCATGAATTTATTGGAAAATATATCTGTGTCTGTGTCTCCCCCTCTGGCCTTCAGAGTTCTGATTCTCTACACTTCGTTTCCCATCAGCCCCTCCTATCTCTCCCAGGAGCCACATAACTGGTTGTCATCAGTAATCCCCCCCAGCAGTATTTAGTTAGAGCTCTGCTCAGTGCGAAGTCTTGTTTGTGTTATCCTGCCTGCATGACTGAGCGCTGTCATCCTGATCTGATCTTCTGTTTCATCTGCCGCCTGCCCTGACCCTCGCCTGGACCCGACCACTCTGGTTGTTCTCTCATGCTTGTGATTGACATGACCCTGATTTAGCTTTGTGGACTTCTATCTGTGCTTCACGCCTGTTGTTCTGTCGGTGCCAAATTAACCTGCTGCACTTGAATGTTTGTGACCGTATGCTAACATCCACATACGCTTGTAAAGACCTGATAGCTCTTACAGAGAACATGACACATTGAAAGCATTAGATATTACGTCTTTCTAAAGGAGTTTAATAACTACTTAAAAAAAGGAAAGAATCAGAAAGAATCAGAAAAACAAGCAACTATCAGCATTAGCCTCAAATGTCAGAAGAGAAGTGAATAGAGGAGAACTCAGATAAACTGTATCAAAGCCATGCATGTGCTACCCAGAAAAAAAAAGGAAAAATGGAATTTGTCCTCATAGAAGGAGCTGCAGAGTATGGTGTGTGCAAAAAAATAACCTTTTTTAAATACTGTTTTTGATCTTCCTCACTGCAAGACTGAGGGGAATTTTATACTTTCCCTTTGTTGTTCCAGTTTGAGGGGTTTATATTTTTTACCACAGCGAGGCTGCAGTGCTGGTCTCCTTTTCTGTCTGTGTTACTGTGAGTTGTATGGAGCTCACGTTGACCCAACGAGTCTCTTGTACTGCCTCGGTTTAAGTCTTAGACACAAGCACCTGTATGGGGGGGCTGACCAGTACGGGTGCTGGGGGTTTTGGGTTGTCCTGATCCATAAAGGGTCGCAGAGTCGGACAGCTGAATCTGGAGGTGTGTCTTGCATAGTTCTGTCATGCAATACATTTTTTGTGCAATTAATTAATCTAATTAATCTATTTTAATCGCAAATAATTTCAACCTAATTATTGCTGTGAGAAGATTCATTTTGAGGTGTTTTCATTTCATTTTGTGATATTGTGACACAGAAAAATATCATTCTAAAACAAAAAATGGCTCTTATGACGTTTATTTTATTATAACTGCTTTCAAACTTTATTTTTACACCACCAAGAGAGTTTCTGTTTTCAGTCTATTATATACATCAAGTCTAGAGTGCTCTAATAAAAACATGCAAAAACAATAAAAAGGCTTTTCTGAGTAATCTAACAAATATTGACCACGATGGTAGAAAAAACATTAGGGGGATTTTAAATTTTCCTTTGATCTGTTTGATGAACTTGATCATTTTGAAGCTGAAGCAGAAGAGAAATAGAGAAAAGAGAATTTAAGGAGAAAGAAATGAGACACGAGGATGTGAAATGCCGGGAGAATTAAACTATTTAGACTTTGTTTCTTTGAAACAAACTTTTGCTTCATGATTAGGACAAAAACATGCGGGAAGAGGCAAACTTTCCCTCTGAAATGAAATGAAATGCTTTGTTTATCAGGAAAGAGCAGAAGCGCAGAAACTGTTGCCATAACAATGTGACACACCGCTTTTGAGTAGTCCTATAGGTTTTTTAAGTTTAAATAATTGAAGTGAAGTTCTAATAATTGATCCAATATTATTATTTTTTGCAAATGAACATGGTATGAGCAGAGTAATGATCTTCCGGATTTGCATTTTCAGACATAAACGAACATTACAGAAGCAAAAGATTAACATGATAAAAACAAAATAAGGCGTTTAATATCTGTAATTAATAAATCAGTCGTGATTAACACTATAATTTACAACCCTAGTCTTGCAGTTCCCTTGAAGCTCATAGAACCAAATGGAGCGTACCATTCTCGTGCTGTGGTGAGTGTGTTGTAAAGTATGTAGCTCACATGAACAGAACTTAGGGGCTCATATTTGAGTGCACAGTATTTGGGCGGGGTCTGTACGATTTATCCTTACATGTTGAATAACTACGGCCCGCAGCACGCCCATAGGAGGAAATGTTCATGAACATCTTCGCTCTACGGACGAGAAGTTTTGAGGCACGCATCCACCGTACAGGTTTGCTCAGCTTTCATCTCCAGACAGTCAGAAACAGCAGCTGATGCTTTGATCATGCTGAGCAGTGGTGTCATGTTTCTGATATGATTAACATATGCAGGATGAAAAATGACAGCCCTAAAGGCCTGGGAATTAAATACATGACCCGTCGCAGTAAAACACGTTGTTGTTGCAATCTAAGCTCTTCAATTCAGTTGTCTGTTTCAGTTTCTGTCAAACTATAACTGGATGAGTTCAGACCATCAACTTCTTACGTTTTTACGTAATAGATCTGAAATGATTGAAAAAAATGGCCATTGTTGTTGAGATGCTAATAGAAAATCAATAGGATACCAACAGAGCAGGATGTGTGTGGTGTGGGGGTAACGTACTTCCTGATGTTCTTAATGATTGTCTCCATCACTTCCTCCCAGCCGTAAGCTTTGACAGAATGGATGTTTTCCATGATCTCTGAGGTGAGAGCCAGGCGGCGGCTGGTGAATGCGCCCCGCTTTGCGCTGTTAATGAGACAGTTTCATAAGAATCAAGCAGCAGTCCGGAGAATTCAAAGACCCCCCCCCCCC